>NC_041385.1:597666495-597667568 GCF_002162155.2 Triticum dicoccoides
GAGCATTGCAGGGGGGTTGGATGAACAGTTCCTGGTGGGGGTGGACGAACAGGACCCCGTGGTGTTGCCTCTGGATGAACAGGACCCCGATTGATCGAGCCGGTTGGGGCTAGATGAACAAGACCCCATGGAGGGCTGGATGAACAGGACGACCCCATGGAGGGCTGGATGAACAGTAGACGGTGGAGGGGTAGATGAACAGTAGCTCATGGAGGGGTGGTTGAACAGGAGCCCATGGAGAGGGGTGGTTGAACATTAGCCGGTGGAGTAGCACGCGGTGGAGGCTGGATGGATAGGAGCCCGTGGATTAACAGTCGCAGGTGGAGGGTGGAGGAGGTCGAGGTGGATGAACAGTAGCCCGTGGAGGCTAGAGGAGACCACGGTGGAGATGAACAGTATCTCGTGGAGTCTCGTTTTGCGGTATGCCACACCCCTCCTGATGAACATGACCCCCGTTCCGACCATAGCACTCCAACACAAGTCCGTTTCCTTCATTTTGCGGTACACCACACCCCTCCCGATCAACAGGACCCCGTTTCTACCATAGAAGGTCCAACACAAGTCCGTTTCCTCCATTTTGCGGTAAGCCAGACCCCTCTCGATGAATAGGATCCTGTTTAGAACGTGGCTGATCAAACACAAGGCCGTTTCTTCCGTTGTGTGGTACGCCAGGCCTTGTTTCCATCGGTTGTTCCGTCCAAGCCCTCCCGATGAACATAACGATGCATTCCATTCCGACCCAGCCGGTTGGCTCCCCATGAACACGACGACGACGTTGTTTCTATGTTCCAACCCAGCCATGTACACGAGCCCTGGCCGTACCTATGCGCGAGTAGGCGTTCGAGACCTCGCCCGTATGTACGTACATGGCCGTATTTTCTTTCTTGCACACTAGCCACTGTACGTACGTGTACATGCTACATGCGCGCCTCTACTACGACACGTGTGCGCCTCTACATCGACCAGTATGTATGTACACGTTCGCGACCAGAATGACAATGCTACGTACGCTTCGACCAGGTGGGTCCCTACTGTCACGCACTTCCTTGCATGCAAAGATGTAGATGGTGGGT
>NC_041385.1:597667962-597670912 GCF_002162155.2 Triticum dicoccoides
GCACTTCCTTGCGTGCGAAGATGTAGCTGGTGGGTCCCAGCAGTCAGGGGGGAAATGTTTATTTTTCGCGAAATAAGGTGGCCCGTCTGGTGGGTCCCTGCTATCAGGTGGAGGAATAATTATTTTGCGCGTAATAAGGAGGCACTTCCTTGTGGCCGCCGTGGACCTAGCTATCAGCCTCTCCATGTACAGTACTCTTCTGATGGAAGTTGTTCCTTGACCACGCCGCACCGAGAGCACCAGGGCAGTGGACGGGCAAGGCCTAGGAAGGGGACAACACGGAGCCGGGGAAGACGCGGCAGTGGATGCCCACGCGTAGTGGAGCATGAGGGTTCACTGGTTCGGCTGCGATGTGAGGCTGTCGTCACCGCAGAATAACAGCGGGTGTGGGTGAGTAGAGGGATGGCCTAGCCAGCGGTAGGAGTAGTAGGGGGCGGTGAGGCCTCCACGGCTTCACAAGCGGCCATGGGAGGCAGGAGCACGCGGCACGACCGGCGCTGGTTTGGGTGGCTGGAGCAAGAAGACCAGAGGTTGAAGAAGCACTAAGGCCGTTGGATGGACATCGTACGGTCGTTGGAGCTAGAATCGTTCATATTGACTAAGTTTTTTTTGACCTGGGAGACTGCAGGGCTTACACCCCATAGTATTTTATTAATAAAGAACAAAGATAGTTACAGGGTTCCTCAAGAGGGGGAACAAAAGAAAGAAGAAACTATACAAGGCTAGCTACAGTACTCAAGGAAAAATAAAGGTACAAGCTAAGACAGAAAAGAAATACAAAGGTGTGGGTCCTCAAGGAGGCAGGAAATCAATCCATTTGAGTAGATCATCCTTGTATTTGGCCTTGATCCTGTGTGAAAGTAGAGTAATATCATGAATAAACCCATTTCTCCACTTCCTAAAAGTTGGACGGACATGTCTAAAAGCCTTGTCATTCCTAACTTTCCAGATATTCCACCAAGCAAGGAAAACCACCTCTGCAAAAATGGTTTATCAAACTCCTTCCTTGAATGAGATGCAATTGGCATCATATCATTGCTATCCAGCCAGGAAACTTGCAGGTAGTTCCAGATTCTCATACTGAAGTTACACTGGAAGAATAGATGATTCCTATCCTCAATTACTCCAGTCGGGCATGGAACATAACTAGGTCCATCATTAATTCTCCAGTGGCGTCGCTAAATCATATCCTTGGTGTTGACTCTATCCATAATGACCAACCAGGCAAACATTTTAATTGCCATTGTACAGGAGCTCTTCCAAACCCAGCTGAGTATGGGATTGGCAATAATAGGCTGGTGAACAAACTCATAGTACTTCTTTGCCGAGTACTCACCCTTTTTCCCATGTCTCCAAGCCCATATATCATTACAATCATTGTCTAACTGTCTACTAGATAACAAGGTTGAAAGTTGATTAAACTCCCTATAAGCCAGTTCAGACAAAGGCAAAGAAAATATTTGCTGCAAATTTTCTGCCTGCATCACTTCCATAACAGAAAGGTTCTTCTGAAAGCAAAAGGAAAAAAATTCTTGGAAACCTTTCATGCAGGGGGGATACAATATTGTCCAATTTCCCAATGATCAGACCAGAATAGAATAGAATCTCCTTTGCCAACAGTTACAGAAGTTACAACCCGATATTTGTGCACTAATTTACAAATGTCCCTCCACCAAAAAGAGCCACAGAGAGTAGTGTCATGTGGAACTCTCTGATAGTAATATGAATCCCACACCAAACTGACCCATGGCACATTAGCTTTATTATATAAGTTATTCAGGGACTTAAGGAGTAGAGCATCATTTTGCAGGCCCAAATTTAGAATTCCAAGCCCACCCTTCATCTCGGGCCTGCAGACAAGTGGCCAAGCAGCCAAAGATTGACCCTTTTCCTGACCATATTTCCTCCAGAGGCACTGCCTTTGTATCCTTTCTGGCTGCTTTAGAATACCCTGTGGTAAAGACAGACTGCAAAGGAAGAATATGGGCAGTGAAGATATCATAGAATTTACCAACTGCAGTCTACTGCCTTGAGGTAAAAACCAGGAACTAGCAGTTAACCTCCTTTCCATGCAATCCACCAAAGGGAGCAAATCAACAATTTTTGGCCTAGTGGTTCCCACAGGAAGCCCCAAATAAGTGAAAGGCATAGAACCCACCTGACAGCCAAAAAGAGCAGCAAGTGCAGAAGCAATAGAGGCTTCGACATTGATGGGTTACATTGAAGACTTATGAAAGTTGATTCGTAATCAAGTTGCCAAGGAAAAGGAATTTAGCACTAATTTAAGAGCCTCCAACTGAGCAAGGTCAGCATTTACAAACAGCAAGGTGTCATCTGCATACTGAACCACTGGATAATCAGGATCATGTGTTGGCAAGGGCAAGGCAATCTATCCCCTAAGCAGAAGATCATTGATCATGGTTTGCAAAATGTCAGCAGCAATAACAAAAAGCAGAGAGGAGATAGGATCTCCTTGCTTAACACCACATTTGCACTGGAAATGATTTCCAGGCACACCATTTAACAAGATAGAGGAGGTTGCAGAAGTCAACAATTGTTGAACCCATGTGATCCATTTGCTATCAAAACCTTTTGCCCCAAGAATTCTTAGGATTGCCTCATGCTAAATAGATTCAAAAGCTTTTTCAAAGTCAAGCTTGAGCAAAAGAATTGGCTTCCTGGACTGATTGCATTGGTGAATATACTCAAAAGTCCAGGCAATACAATCTTGAATTGTTCTTGATTTAATGAAGCCATATTGATTCTTATGTACACAGTTGGTGATTTCCTCCTGAAACCCTCATATTGACTAAGTTGACAAAGCCCTCCGTCCCCGTCAACTTAGTAGGCCCACAAGTTAGCCTCCCACCAAGGTGGGTCCCAGCTAGCAGGGGGTATTCATTTTTTTCTGCGTAATAAGGAGGCACTTCCGGTGGGTCCGAGATGACAG
>NC_041385.1:597671211-597811051 GCF_002162155.2 Triticum dicoccoides
GACATTTTTTTGTGAAATACGGTGGCCTGTCAGGTGGATCCCAGCAGTCAGGGGGAAATGTTTTTTTCGCAAAATACGGTGGCCCGTCCGGTGGTTCCCTGCTGTCAGGTGGAGGAATCATTATTTTCCGTGTAATAAGGAGGCACTTCCTTGCCGCGGCCGTGGACCCAGTTGTCAGCCTCTCCACGTATAGTACACTTCTGATGGAAGTCATTCCTTGACCATGTTGACCATGCTGTGGTCCATTGCATGCATGCATCCATGGGTGCGTCCATGGGCGTGGTGCGTCCCCACTGTCAGCCTCTCACGTGCAGTCATCTTCCGATGACTCTCGGTTGTTGACCACGTTAACCATACCGTGCCGAGCACACCAAGGCCGGTGGACGACGGCGAGGCCCCAGACTGGAACGACCTGGAGATGGGGAAGACGGGGCTGTAGAGTCACATATGGAGAGGAGTGGGAAACTTGACTGGTTCGGGTGCGTGGCAACACAGCCGCGGTGCCACCCACGGGAGACAGGAGCAAGAACAGAGGTTGAAGAAGGAGCATGGCTGTTGGATTAACATCCAACGGTCCAGCTGCCAGAATAATTTGTTGATTAAGTTGATAAAGCCCTGCGTACACGTCCGCTTAGTAGGCCCACAAGTCAGCCACCAAATCTGACGGGTCCCAGCTGTCAACGGGTGGAATATTTTTTTTGCATAACAAGGAGGCACTTTCTTCCGTGCGAAGATATAGCAGGTGGGTCCCAGCTGTCAGGTGGAGGAAACCTTTTTTTAGCTTAATAAGGAGGAACTTTCCTTGCGTGCGACCATGGACCTCATGGGTCCCAGCCATCAGGCTCTCCATGTATAGTCCTCTTCCGATGACTCTCGTTTGTTGACCACATCACATCGAGCACAGCGAAGCGGTGGATGACGACGAGGCCCCGGACGGGAACGACTCGGAGATGGGAAGACGCGGCAGTGGAGTCCACATTGAGAGGAGGAGAAGGGTTATAACTGGTTCTGGTGTAGCGTGGGGCTGTAGTCGGTGGAGAATAACAGGAGGTGTGGAGGGATAGCCTGGCCGGCGGTGGGGTAGCGCTTCGCAGTGATGCAAGCTAAGCAGAGCCGCTAGCCGCCGGAGGCCAGACCGGGCGGTCCCAGCGACGCTGGAGGAAGAAGACGAGAGATTGAAGGTGCATGTCGGCCATTGGATATAAATTGAATGGTTGTGGATGTCATAATCGTTTGTTGACCAAGTTGACAACGCCCTGCGTAGGCTTCGACCTATTGGCCCACATGTCAGCCTGCAAAAATGTGGCATATATTTAACCCATGGTTTCTAGAATGTACAGTCCATTTGCTGGGCTGGGTGAACAAATAATTTCGCGTGAATCAGGCCCATTTATATTTTCAAAGAAATTCCAACCCATTTGCACTTCCTTGAAATACACGAATTAGCTGGGCTTGTTATATATATAATGTTATGTTAGAAGGAGCAATTAATATCAAAAAATAAACTGGAGAGGCACATTATATATATATATCTGAAATTAACAAATTAGCGAGTTATTGCTCAAAATAAAAATGAGCGCGTTATTATTACATTGGTCCTTAAAATCTTCGCAAGCTTTTGTACACAATCACCAGGATTTTCCTTGCCTGTGAGTCAAAAACAACCAGGATTTTCCTTGCGAAGTTCTGTTAAACATTTACTTTTATAAGTTAATAACACGTGGGATGTTTTTATAATGTATATATAAGTCTCTATAAAATATACGATAATAGTAATAGTATAAATCTATATAATGTGGTTAGAAGGGAAAACATAAATTGGACACAACATTATTATTCTTATATATAGATAAATAGAACAGAGACCTGTGTTTTATTAAAAAAATACATTGGGCTGCCGATCTTTAAAAAAAAGCCCATAGGCCGGTATGGACCTCAAAAAATAAGTTGAAACCACTGTCTATGTATGTCGTGGGCTACGCATGTTAAAATACAAAACCTAGGCCTAGCTGATACTTGTTCGCCCTGTGGATAAAAATGATACCAGGTCCCCGAGCGAACTGTATTAAAGAGGGGGCCGGCGGCACGACTAAAGAATCACATCAGTAGCGATTTTTTTCTTCAGTGGATGGCTCTCGATGGCGTTTTTTTACTTGCCTCTGCACCATACAACTTGTATTTTTAGCCTCCCAGTCCGTCGTGGTGGACCAGCAGCCCATTTGCTGGGCGGGCCAACCTATAGAAACCAGCACTCGATTTTTCATCAAGCCCCAAAAACAATGTAGTAGTATGTTTGTTTTGTGGCTGAAAACATTATGGTAGGGGTTGAGCGGGGGAGGGGGGAAGATAGAGCAAACATATTTAAAAGAGATGATGCGTCATTGCTACTAGGGATGTCAACTAGGTCCCGTTTAATTCCGATTAAAGTTCACTAGTGGTATGATAGTTCAAAAGAGTTTTTGTTTTTTTGAGGAAAATGCACTAGGGAGCTAGCAAAAACTAACTAGATGGGATTGGCGGATGTCATTTATTTGCCACTTACATCCCTAGTTGCTACCCTAACAAAGTAGGTGCAATTCTTCTCAGGAAGAAGGTGTGCCATTGACACCCACACGTCACATACCCCACAGTAGGCATACTAACAAGTTTACACACAAGTACAACAGAAAAGGTAAACATTCGTATCAAACTCAGGTTCACAGGACACGTTCATATTCATAGCCAACATTCACTATCAACAACTCAAAAGATTCATATATACACAAGTTCAGCATGTCTATGCATCCAAATGATTGATAGATCACACAACAATATTCATACATAATTCACAAAAAGATTCAGATATACGCATGTTCAGTATGTTTATGCATCCAAATGATTGAGATCACAGCCAATATGACCCATGGACGAACTTTAATTACCTAGGGTACAAACTGGTAAATGGTGTTCAGTCGGAGGTACTTCTTGCTAAAATTAATGCTTGTACGAGTAAACTTTCGAGTACATAAGAGGCAGCACAGACAATCTGAACTTTGCGTGTGGGTTTATCCTCAAATAGTGGCCTCGTGCCGAGGGAGGTTTCAGCAACTTGGCCACTACTTTCATCCAACTAGTTTACTGGCTCATCTTGGTCATGTAGCTCGCCAAAATTCTACATTGCAGACGAGAAAGGCGGCAGTTGAGAAAATGAATCACCCAAATTTTTTGTGCAGTTCAATTGAAATGGAGCACATCCCTGGCATGCAGACTGATTAAGTGCCATATGAATATACGCGTCAACCAACTTGTCTGGAATCTTTAGACTCAATGCCATATAGTTCACTACCATATCTGCCGATAACCAAAAGGCACAAGTTGGGACCAAAGACTGACTGTGTTGTTCTGGGCTATGCGCCAAGCAATATTTTTGGCGTTCACTCTCCTAATACTTGGAGTTTGACAACTGGTTGACGCTGGTTGATACTCGAATGAATATAGGCACTTCTTGTCAACATCGATGCTTGTCTGAGTGAACTTTGGAGTACATAGCAGCAGCATAAGTATCTGTCCATCTGATCTTTTTGTGCAGTTCTACTGAAATCACCCAATGCAATGATTTGCCTGCGAGTTCAGGCTCCAAGTTACTCCTTTATAAAATCGGTAAACAGTAGCACAATACCAAATTACCAATACTTGACAAGCACAATAATCAGGATAAAGACCAGTACCAACCTGTGTGAGGTAGCATATCAATTACTATTTCCTTTGACTGGAAGCCGAGATAATAGAAGCGACTGACAGCAAAGGAAGAAAGCAGGCCCAGATTAGCGACTGGAAGGAAAGGATGGAAGCTGTCGAGGCCATGAAGCACCCAAAGTTTTTGTGCAGTTCCACCATAATCGAGCATCCCTGTTGGGACATGTATTGAGAGAGTGAGATTACTATAATATTGGGACTAGTTGATGAAACATACACTAACAAATATAAGCACCCTCATTATCTTAATGAGTAAAGTTAGCAACATAGTAGTCTTACTTAAAGAGAGGTATTAGTTTATTTAATCAGTGTAAATTAGCTCAACACTCAAAGCATTGCCATTTATCATAGGTTGCAAGACTTTAACATGCAAAGATAAAGGAGTTTCTCATGACAGTAGCACGATACAAATAGAGATGACAGCAAACTAATATGGATGAAAGGCCTTAGGCCCGTACAAACCTGAGAGAAAAAGCTTATTCATGTAGTCCCATAAGAGATGATAAAGCACTCACTGGAATCACTCAATAGTATATATTTTTGTGCAAATGTATGGTTGAAATCACTCTTGTTTACCAGTGCTAAGATTATATCTAAAGACTATCAAGAACTTCCAGCAGAGTTAAACCACTGGCTAGGATACAGTTCATTGTATTGTCTTGTGTAGTTCCACTAAAATTTATGATTGGCACCACATGATCCCTGTTTGCACAAGTAGGAACAAGGTGAAACCTTCATTAGCTTAGTGAGAAAGGATAGAAAGACATTAGCATATTACTCTAACAGTAGCATCAAATTCATGATGGACAATACGCAAAACATTGCCTCATTGAACCAATGGCTATAAATTGACATGCAAAACAATAGCATTATTATGTCATGACACTAATAATATTCCCTCCTTGCTCCACCACATGATTCACCTCCATAGACAAACATACACACGTACATGATTCAACATAGGGTGCTACTAAAGATTTGTTTAACTCCGACGGGAAAATGAGGCAGCAATAAATTAGTGCTACTTAAGTACTCCAAGTAAATTAAGTGAGACAGTAGAAGTGGAAGGGCTCCCTGGAGGATCGTCTCACATGTAAGGTAGTCATTGCTGGAGCCCTTGAATGGCCTCGACTGAGGCCTCTTGCTTCAACAAGATTGCCTGGGCACTTTTTATTATTCTTCTTCTTCCTCTTCATGCTCTGTTTCTCTTTCTCCTCACCAGTTGGTGAAACCAAGTACATGATTGGCCTTCTATTTCGGAACTGGTTTTGTCAGTGAGGGAGTACAGGTGTACTAGTAAAAAATAGCATTATTTTCTCATGGCAGTTGGAAAATAGAGATGAACACATGCATTAAATATCATTCTTACCTAAAGGAAGGTTATGGCGCCAATATGGATGATGAGGATTGGAACACAAATCTCCTTTTGTGCAGTTCCACCGAAATAAACCAACTGTTCCATTCTGACATTCCAGTTAAACAGCACAAAAGTCACTTATTTTAAGAAGAGTTTTGTGCAGTGCACCAAAAGGTCACAACAGCAACCAGGTGAATTGGATATCCCTGTTTGCACAAAAAGCTACAGAGGAAACATTCAGAGTCTCAAACAATTACAGGCAAAAACATTTGGCTAAACTTGTCATGGCTTATAACAGTGCCATGGATTCATTTTTACCATGGACATTACATTAAGGACAACTAAATATTTGGTATAAGGGCATGGGACAGTGGGTGCACCAGCAGTCCAGCACCATGTACCTAAAAAGGGCCATACAGTGGTGATTCATAGTTTGTGCCCCGGGAAACAAACATCCAAGAAACATATCTGGGTTGGTCCCATTTTTGTTCACTCTAGCCACCTACTCCTATGTTGGATAGCAAATCTAGTCCTGGTCATACCACTGTGTATAGTGTTAGCCCTATATTTCCCTTTTCGACCAAGAGACCGGTTGGATGACCAGTCTGTACTACTTTCACCCCCTTTCCTTCCTGTTTCTAACAAGTCTGATGTATATACTAAATTCCCCCACCCCACTTTATTTTTTGTTTTAACCAAGTACTCCCTCTGTTCGGAATTACTTGTCATCAAAATGGATGTGTCTAGAACTAAAATACATCTATATACATCAATTTCAATGACAAGTATTTCCGGACGGAGGGAGTACAAGATTCGACTCCATGCAGTAGCTTTACCTCTAAGAATAGAATAAAAAATAGGTGACGTTGGACCATCCGATAGAGAGGGGTTGAGAGGTAGAAAATGATGCACATGCAGTGACGTAGCGAGCTGGGGAAGTAGAGCTAAGGCGGTTTTGAAGGAAGATATACCTGAAGGTCGTCAGGATGTGGATAGGTGGGCGGCGGGAGGCCGGATCCGCCCACACTAGGGCAACGACGAAAGGATCGGAGGACCTCTCACGTCGGCGCTCAGTCAGAGATAACGGTGCGGCCGGCAGTGGGTCTCCTCCCTCACTGTCGACGACGGCCTAAACACCGCCCCTCCTCCCCTTCACCGGCGGAGGGGATACGTCCGGATCTGTAACTAGCGGTGAGGATAGAAAGACAGTGTTTTTTGAAGGGAGAAAGACAGTGTTACCAACCCTATCTTGTTTAGATCTGGAGAGGATGAGAGTGTGTGAATAGAGCAACCCTAGCAAGCAAGCGCGGAGGCTTCGGCCTATATATACATAGTGGGGTAGTTTTCCTTTTTCACTCCATCAAAACAATTGTTTAAAATTGTGTACCACGTGTCAGGTCACCGTTTTTTTAGTTGTTGATTGTTTTTTGACATAGCTACCCGCTTGTTCCAAGTGGTGTTACGGTGTTCCAGGTCGCACTTTGTATCGTTCAAGTCTGGTACAAGTCCCTCCATTAAATGAAAAACCACCCCCTAGTAAAAATTGTGCACAAGCCCATGGCTAAAATTATCGGAAACGTGGGTTGCCCCAACATGCATTATTATTTATATTTTCAACTCCCCTCGTTCCTAAATATAAGTCTTTTTTATTAGCCACACCTAAGACAAGAATTTTTTTATTAGCAGTGAACTCCACATGTCATCGACACAAAAAAGTGTGGCAAGATTCCCTTAGGCAAGCCAAAGTGTGTCTAACAATTTGAGCAACTCAAGTTAGGCAAGTGTGGCAAGTGTGGGAAAAATAATGTGGCAACATAAGACAAACATAGTCACAATCCAAACGGCCCTGTAATTTTTTGTGACATGCATGAAAATTTAGTTAGTTAAATTTATAGTCAAAATTTGGCAAGGTGCATCAAATCAACACATGCAAGTATCAAAAGGAAAGTCAAGGCATGCATGCATGCGTTGTACTCCCTCTGTTTCGAAATATAAGCCTTTTAGATATTGCAACAAGTGACTACATACGAAGCAAAATATGTCTACATACATCTATATGTTGTAGTCCATTTGAAATGTGTAAAAAGACTTATATTGAGTGCAGTGCTTTGATGTGTCGCATCAACTCGTACAAGACCGAGAAGTTTGATTACTACAACACCCTCTCCCTCGCGAACTGAGCTCCGGTGCCTTAACTACACCTGCCTTTGGCTGCATGATAGCTGGGCCAACAACTTGTTGGGCCCACATGTCATAGACGCAAAGGCAGGAGCAGTAAGTCAATGAAGTTGCATCCCTCCCTCGCGCATGAGCATGGTGGCTGGCAGGACTAGTGGAAGCTTTCGCTACACGCTATCCATCCCGCGCGAGGTGGACGGACATACAGCAGTGGATTCAATATTGTAGCAGTAGGAGTAACATCATTGTTCGTCTTCTCGAATAGGCGAAGAGCCAAGCGCAACCTGAACGTGGCAGTTGCGAACGCTCGCATGGTGCGATGCCTTGGAGCACGCATATAGCCAGGCTCTTGCATGAGACAAAATTGCTATTTGAGCCCACTGTTGTACTAGTACTAGTACTTGCTAGTATAGCCCTGTAAACCGGAAAGGAGTATTTGCCTTTCTAGAGATTTCAACAAGTGACTAGACTACACCACGTGCAGTACTCCCTCCCTTCTAGTTTATAGGGCTCAAATCCCAAATCTCATCAACCAAGGCATTTTGCGATTGGAGGAATGTATCTCGTACTTTACAACACTACCCAAATTAAACTCATGCAATAATTACGTAGTTCTCTCATTTTCCTCTCCGCCTTGGTCGCGGTGCACAATATTGAGCACTCCTATATGACTAGCCGCTCTATCTACATGCGGGACATCAAAGCATCCAGCCTCGCATGCCATCCACCAAATCACAGCGAGGTGCTACATTCAAGACTCACCTGTCACCCCGGTGTGGCCGTCATGACCCTTCATATCACAAAACCCACACCTTTACCAGCAGTGGTAAAGTGGCCTCGAAGTTGGACTGAACGAAGCAACCATCATTTCACTGGAACGCTCGTTGAAGCCCTTTCTCCCCTTTCTTGAAGGAAACCTGACTCCAGGCTACTCACTTCTGCCATTTTTCTTCTATACCAACGAATGAAAGGTGGGCGGATCAGTGATGCTGCTATATTTTCATTCCAAGAATCTTCTTTTTGCAAAGCACTGACCGATTCTCACAGCCTATTCATTTCCCGTTTTCATTGCGATTGTGGTTTCCTTTTGATTGCTTTTTGTTTGTCAGTTCATTGATGGATCCTGGAGCACTAGGCAAAGAGTTTTCGGCGGGCAACCCACTGGAGACAGCGATCTCTAGGAAGCGAGCACCGACCAACGAGTTGACCATGTTGGCGGGCCAACCCATGGAGACGAAGAACTCCAAGAAACAAGCACTGGCCAAAGAGTTGACGACGTTGGCGGACGAACTCCTCAAAGAAAGTTGGAAGAACAGCAAGGACCCCACCGTGCCTACCCCAGAAACTCTGATGGCCACCTATGCGAGGCTCAAGGCCGAGTTTGAGGAGAAAGTCGCCGTTGGGAAGCAGTATTCCCCTGGCAAGGTGATGGCCCACATCGAGGACGAGGAGATGGCCCCCGGAGGGATGAGATCCCCCGGTGAGATGCACAAGGTTAAAATAATGGCTTATTACCATAGTTGTGGTTTTTTATTATTTGCAATGTGCTTGCTAATATGTTAGGGTTGTGCAAGTGCCAGTGGATGTCCTTGATGATTCCGATGTCGCGGCCCGTCCCGTGGACAACGCCCCAGAGATTATTTTTGATGTCACGGTCTGTCCTGTTGGCATCGCCCCGGAGATCGATTCTGATGCCATTGTCCATCCTGTGGACATCGCCCTAGAGATCAATTCCGATGTCATGGTCAGTCCTGTGGACATAGCCCCGGCGATCGATTCCCATACCGCTGTCCGTGCTATGGTCATTGCCCGAGAGACCGATGACAAGAAATAGTTGGTCGCGCTAATCCTTAAGGGTAGTTTGCATTGGCCTATGTTTAATTACCAGAACGATGCATGTTATCAAACCATCTTAGGGCTAGTGCATTGTCTTGTGTGGGCGGTACTTGCTACTTTTGTTGGATAGTGAATCATGCGAACCCTCTCTGAGTTATGGAAACGGATGTATCCTCACCAGCTTATGATGTAATATACGGCATGCTTAGATGTAAGTTTGAACTATTTATCATATCAGCAGGGCTTGTTTGATGATTCTTAGTGTTAGTAGGCTAGCTACTGTGCGAGCTATAGTACTTGCAAAACACTCACCGAAGAGAAATGTTGGGGCTGATGAGCTCGTGGTATGCTTATACTTATCTGTCGTCGATCGGCCAATAGCCCAAGCTCCTAAAATTGTAGGCTTAGTCAACACAGATACAGTACATTCAGGCCTCATTGGGTTCATAGGGTAAGAAAATCGTAGCAAAAGTACAGAGATGTAGTACAACACAAAATCATAGAAGTACAGAGACGTACTCCCTTCGTTCCAAAATACATGACCTATAGGTGGGATAGTTTGTCCTAATGGATATTTTTTTTGAGGATGGCCTAGTGGGTTTCAGTGATATGACGTGGTACAGTGCCGTCCAGTCTTCGCGTGTGGTAGCAGTATTGCGGGTACAGTAAGTTTTCTTGAAGAAGCGGAATTCAACAAAGTCATGATGGTTCCTTCGTCCGAACAACTTACAGTGGGAAAGGTTGGTCCTGCGATATGACCGGGGTAGACCAGGATAATTTTGTGCATGGCAGGTGGACCAGGATGGTCGACGTCCCACATGTCGGTGAATGAAAGTATTCTTTCCGATATAGAGGATGAGCAACGAGTATTCATTGTTTATTTTTGATGAAAGCTATTGTCTCCACTGTTACAACGGAGGACTGTGAAACACGGTAGCCCAGTGAACTTGGCATGTGCACCACTCCCTCCTTCCTCATGTAATGCTACCATACCGTTGACTATAAGGTTGGCTATAAGGTTACAACTTTTTCTCACTTTCTCTCTATCTATTTCCTCTCAAATGTTATTTACCTTTCTTTTTTTAGACACAATTGTTTTTTATGCCTCTTTTTTTAGAATTATTTTTTTATACCTAGGAGCACGTGCAGAGACGGGCTCTAGCAGAGCCCACTCCTTGACTTTGTCAATGCCCCTCTCTCCTCCACATAAGCGGGCTTATAGCCCCGTATTCTACTCGTACTACTTGCTATGTATCGGATTTAGGGTTCCGGCAGACCCTTGAGGTTCGAACACTGGGGTGCGCGCGGAGGTTTTGCCTTCTACCTACCTGTTCCTCGCTGAATCGCTAGGATCTAAACTACGAGAAGAACAACACAAGTGACACAGGATTTATACTGGTTCAGGCCACCATTGCGGTGTAATACCCTACTCCAGTTCGTGGTGTGGTGGATTGCCTCTTGGGCTGATGATGAACAATACAAGGAAGAACAGCCTTGCGAGGGTCTGTTCTTGTGGTCTCTCTCTTTTTGCCGGCCGGATGGATTGATCGGTCCCTCTACCCTGTGGGTGGCTAATCCTATTTATAGGCGAAGGCCCTGGGCCTCTTCCCAAATATTGAGCGGGAAGGGCGCCAACAATTGGCCAATTTGAAGGGGAACATCTAGTACACTTATCCTGACTAAAGTTGGTCCTCGCCTGTCAAAGGCTCTGGTGGTGACGCCGACTTGGGCTCCACGGTGACCTCCATCCTGCCGTTGGGCTGGTCTTGGTCTTGTTGCACCAAAATGGATGCCTTTTCTTGATGCTCTCGCCTGCGCTTGCTCCCCTTGCACCAAAGAGGAAAGAAGGACATTGCGCGGGCTGGTGCCTGGCTGGCGCCCTTGGTCGTCATGGCTTGCGCCATGGGCACCTCGCGAGGTACCCCGCCTTGAACTCTCCGCCTCCTCGTGAGCCAGCCTGACGAGGCCGTGCCTGAGGAAGCTCCTTGTCGTCCGCCCCGCGAGGCTTGGCCCCTCGCGAGGGTCTTGAGCTTGTGCTGATGAAGATGGGCCGTGCTGGGCCCCCTTGAGCCACGCCGCAGGCCGCAGGCAGGCAAGTCTGGGGACCCCCGTTACCAGAACGCCGACAGTAGCCCCCGGGCCCAAGGCGCGCTTGGACTTGGCCGAGCAGAGAGGCGAAAGGGCAAGTGTGAAGCGTCGCGGGCCCTAACAGCCTGCGGCCTTGGGTGCCGCGTGGCGGTTGAGTGGACGTGGGCGGCATTGTTCCCCCATGCCTCCTCATTTGGTGCCAGGCTAGGTGGACTTGCAATTGTACATAGCCACTCCCCTTTCCGTTGCTCGTGCGCCTTCCGTCCTTCCTCCTTTCGAACTCTTGCTTCCGCTTCGAAGCCAATCTCGAACCATTCCCCACCCCCCCTTTCCGTTGCCATGGCTCCGATGAAGAAGGGGAGAGAGAAGGGACCCATGCCTTCGTCTTGCTCGCCGCAGTCGGCGGCCCCCGCCGTGGACAGGTCGATCATAGTCAATCGGGAGGGCTTGGACAAGGTCCGTTCGGCCCTTGCCACCATCTTCAATGAATGCGGGAGGACGACGGCCTGGCCCGCATCTCGGTTCTCCATCGATAGGGTAATCACCGAGGTCCCTTATTTCGTCGAAGCCCTGTGGGCGGGGCTAATCCCCCCCTTTTCGGATTTCTTGAACGCCGTGCTCTCCCATTATCAGATCAACATGATGCATCTGGGTCCTGACTCCATTACTCTTCTGGCGGTCTTCGCCTTCGTTTGCGAGGCTATGGTTGGCATCATCCCTTCGGTCGCCCTACTGCGCCACTTCTTCGCTCTGCACCTCGTCGACCCTGCCGAATGCTCGGGATGTGCGAGCTTCATCGCTGCTCCCGAGACGGCGGCCTCAGGGATTGACTTTGGTCTTACTCCGCCCGCGCCAGGGTTCTGCGACCGGTGGCTGTATGTGGACATGGGGGTGCCCATCCCCCTGCTGTCGAAGCCGACCTCGCCTGCTGTCCCCTATTCGGGCTGGGGCCAGGAGACGCTCACAAGCCCCCCGCTCTTCTTCGTCTAGCGTCGCTTCGAGTGCTTGAGATCGCTTGATGTGACGGCCCCCAAGGTGGTGAAGGAGTTCCTGCTACGCCGGGTCACCCCCCTCCAGCGCCACTCTCACCGAATGTGGGCCTTCAACGGGCGCGGGGATCGCATGAGGCTCCAGGAAGAGGACCTAACGCCTGAAGCGTTGAGGAAGGTACTCTTGGTTCTGACTGGGGACCCTAACCCTGGCAGCATCCAGCAAGGGGGCGCCTTGCTGTACCTATGTTCGGGCAGGAGAGACTTCGTGAATCAGATGCCTGTTTTCGATTTATGGGGACCGCGCCCCGTCGGCCTCCAGGGGCCTTGCGAGAATCCAGTGATAGTGGCCGCCCTTTCAATTGGTCGAGGTGGTTCTTCCTCAAGTGGCGGAGCAAGGAGGCATGAACCTCCGGAGGCCGAGGGTGCCCCTGCCGAGGCTACAGCACTGGGCAGCGCTCAGGAGGGAGCGGCCCCTGAGGCCCACGCTGCCGGGGCTGAGGGCGGCGAGCAGCCGCCTGCCGCGCATGGGGCCGAGGCCTCCGAGGCCCCGGCTGCTTTCCTTGATGGGGCGACCGGCGACGCGCATCAGGCAGGCACCCGTGACACGGGTGGCCCTAATGCTTCACCTTCATCGCAGGCTGACCCCCGCGCTGAACTCTTGGGCCGCTTCTGCGTGGACTTTGAGGCCCTCCGGAAGAGAAGGGAGGCCCTGGGCGACGATTATCCTTGTCGCCTGCTGAAGCGCAGAAAGTACTTCGCCATCGATGAGTAAGCCTTCTCCCTCCCCAGCTCCAGATTCTTCTGCCGCCCTTCCTGAACCTTGCTCCGCAGGGCCCTTCCTCCCGAGCTCACGGAGGTGACTGAGGAGCCATCCTCCCTGCTTCCGCCTTCGCCACCGCCTCTGGTCGCTCCGAGCAGTGGAGCCCTTGTGGTGAGGTCGATCGAAGAGACGAATCACCCCAAGGCGCAACGCGGCCCTACGCGCCTCGTGGCCTTCCTTCGCGAGCCTTCTCGGGGCCTAGCCAGCCTGTCGTGGGCTTCTCGTCTGGTTGTGGATCGCGATTGGCTGGGGTACTCCCAGCACTCTTCACTTGGGGATGGACTGGCCCCGGGCCGGGCTTCTGGCGAGGCGCGCCCGGTCGCTTCAAGGGTGCCAGCCCCTAGCCCCTGCCCAGAGGGGAAGCGCTGATTAGTGCCCCCCGGCGCTTGCTTGGGGCGGATGACAGCGTGGAAGACGTACTTGAGCATGCTCGGGAGCATCGCGCTCTTCACCAAGGGTTCCTTCGAAGGGCGGCTGACGTGGTGAGCCTGCTTGGTGAAGAGCTTGCTGATGAGGACGCGCGCCTTGAGGCCGAGGGCCTGCGTTTGGTTGCGGAAAGGCGCGAGCTGGAGGTGGCAGTCGCCCTCGCGCGCCGCCAACGCGATCTTGAGGATGAGGAGGCCAAGGCGTCGCTGGCGGCCTATTGGGTGGCCCGTTCGCAGGCCATCGAGGACGCCCGGGAAGCTGACCAGCGGCGAAAGGCAATGGAAGAGCAGGCATGGGAACTCCTGGCCCGGTGACGCTCACTTGAGGAGCAGGTGGAGCTGCGCGAGGCGGCCCTAGCGTCGATGAAGGTGACTTCCGGTGACCCAGCGGAGCTCCAGAAGCTTGAGGAAGCGCTGACGTTGGAGGCTGCCGAACGCGCTCGTGAGTACGAGCGCCTGGAGACAAGGGAGCGCTTGGTGACACGAGAGGAGAATGATGTCGCTGCGCGGGAAACCCGTGTCTTGGAGGAGGTCAGACGCCGGGTGGCAACGGCGTGCTCGAACCTCGAGCACGAGTTCGAGGAGAGGCTGGCGTTGATCCGGACCGAGGCTGAAGGTAGGACCACCGCCTTGAGGACCAAGCTGGAGGAAGCGACGCAGCGGGGTGATTCCTTGCGGGCCGCACTTGAAGTGGCGCAGGGGGAGTCGACTACTTCTCGCGCCGAGGTGCTTGTTCTTTGCCAACGGCTGGACGAGGCTGAGGCCGTTGCGCGCCAGAATGCAGACTAGATACGCCAGCGACGGCTCCTGGAACATGAGCACGCCCCCATGCTCGCCACGCTTCGGGAGAGAGCTAACGCGGCCTTGGGCAACATCTGCGAGGCGGCCGTTGTCGCACCGCATGCAACCAACTACGCCGGCAACCTTTAGTTCTTGACTGACATCGTGACGCAGCTGGAGGCGCGGTCGGTCAGGGCCAACAGGTTTGTGGAGGAAAGGAGCCGCGCCCTGCTCAGGCACGCCTTCTCCCGTGTCTGCAGCCATCTCCAGAACATGGACCCTCACTTCGACTTTGACGCCGCCATCGCCCCAGTTCCCCAGGCCGTCCGGGGTGACCTGGCGGACTGGGTGGAAGACAATGTGGACGCTCTTGTCAGGGCCTTCGCCTCAGATGATGATGACGCGATCATGGCCGCCAACGAGGGCAGCGTGGTGAACGGTCCTGACACCGCTGGCGACAATGCAGACGGTGATGGCGAGGCCAGCGACGCCAGCGACGGTTCGGGTGGTGCTCATGAGGATGCATTGGGGGATTTATCCGACTGACCGTGCATTGCACCTGTTTTCCTACCCTGCATGAATAGAACTCAGGCTCTTTGGCCTGCCGATTGGAAGAGCATTTTTGGAGGGGGTGCCCCTCATGTAAAACTTATGTTCGTCGTACTAGTGGATGATGTATGCCCCACGTGCCCATGCCAAGCGGTTGGCTAGGTGAAGAACCGGATGGCTAGTTTTACCTTTGTCCCGTGTGGGTCCTAAGATAATACATGGGAGGCTGTGGCGTCTCGAATGCCTCTTGATGGAATCCGTAGGATCTGCAGTGAAAAAGCCTCCTGAGAGGATATGGCGGCAGCAGTCTGGGCTGCACGCAAGCTAGGCCAGACCCGGCTCGCGAGGGGCTCACGAGGGGAGGCAGCTGAGGCGAGGTCGTAACCGAAACGTGAGAGATTGCTCGAACGAGACTAAGCACCCCTTCCCCGAACACACGCAAATCTCAAATCCGAATCCAATTTAAATCCAGCAGGGAAAGCAACAACCAGGGGAAAAGCAACGAAGGCAGAAAAAGGCCGCGTCCGGCACCTAGTCTAGTCTTGGACGTCTTCTCACCAGCGCGGAGCTAAGTGCTGCCACTGGGCGTGGGAGGGAGCCCCAGGGCCTGAGGCCGGCACCCCTGAGACTCCGGGGCATGTACAACCCCACTCATTATTACGTGAGAGTGTCACGGGGCGGCGAGCTTCACAGGCACTGGGCCTTCTTCCCAGGTACCGGCCTTGCTTCATATCGCCATACAAGGGCCCCGCCTTGCGCCACACTCTAGTGCCACCGACGATGACCGAAAACCAGGACGCCGCCGATGGGGTAGAGCGGTCGCTAGCGGTTCCCCCGACGACCACGGGTCCTCCGCCAGGGGCAGGCCCTGAGGCGCCTCCCCATCGGAGGGCCTACCTCCTGGGAACGCCTTGCTCCGAACGCCGCGGTGGTGATGTCGGATCTCGGCCCCTCCCCTGCAGCCCCCGCTGCCCTCCTCCTGAGGGGTAGGAGGCTGCTGGAGCGGGGCAACTGCTCGCTGCGGCGACCTGCATCTCCTGTGACCCATGATTAGCATATCCCTTCTCCTGAGGAATTAGCGATACCCAATAATCGTCGCTTCCAGTGTGGCCGGTGGGGCCGCCCTGGGACTCCTGGAAGAGCTCAGCTTCTGGTGCCTCATCCCCCCAGCTTGGGCTGAGGAGCGAGCCTTGTTCGCCCTTGCGCGGGTGCCCTTGGTCCAACATGCGGGGCATGTACTCTTCGGGGGCCGCCACCCCGAAGGCCACGTCATAGTGCTCCGCGTGCCATGCAGCTCTGCTTGATGTGCCAACCTGGGGGTGGTAATGCGGCGGCCCACTGGGGCCGTGGGTTGTGACGAGTCCTTCTTCGCCAGCGGGGAGCGGAGTCAACGCAACCGTTGGCCCGGTGCCGACGGCTTCATCGGCGCTGGGGTAGCCTTGGAGCCCGCGGGCGCGCGTGGGGCCCCCGCGCGGGCTACTCTGGGCCTAAGACGGGACTTGAGTGTAGAAGAGGTGAGCCCCCGAGGCAGCGAAGCCCACGAGCTGTGCCACCCGCTCTAGCAGCACGTCGCGGCCGCCTTCCATTAGCCTGCACTGCAGCAGCTCTCGGGCCACCTTGAGCGCGGACCTTGAGTTCGCCTGCTCCCGGCGAGTGTACGTTACCGTGGCCGCGGCGTGATTGGAGGCTCTTGCTGCCGACCGCGTCTATCGCGGTGTGAGAGCTGTTGGGGTCTATCCGCGTCGCCCACGGCCCGCAGCGCCCCGCGGACCCCGAGCTGCCTGGGGCGTTGGGTTGCCCTGGGCGAGCGGCTCTGCGCCGGCGGGCCAAGCTGTCCAGGGGGCAGGGTTGCCCGCTTGGTCTCCGGACATGGTGATGATGATGCGGCGGGACACAAGGTGGCGGAAGGTGGATCCCGGCGCACCCCTACCTGGCGTGCCAAATGTCGGATTTAGGGTTCCGGCAGACCCTTGAGGTTCGAACACTGGGGTGCGTGCGGAGGTTTCGCCTTCTACCTACCTGTTCCTCGCCGAATCGCTAGGATCTAAACTACGAGAAGAACGACACAAGTGACACAGGATTTATACTGGTTCAGGCCACCATTGCGGTGTAATACCCTACTCCAGTGCGTGGTGTGGTGGATTGCCTCTTGGGCTGATGATGAACAATACAAGGAAGAACAGCCTCGCGAGGGTCTGTTCTTGTGGTCTCTCTCTTTTTGCCGGCCGGATGGATCGATCGGTCCCTCTACCCTGTGGGTGGCTAGTCCTATTTATAGGCGAAGGCCCTGGGCCTCTTCCCAAATATTGAGCGGGAAGGGCGCCAACAATTTGCCAATTTGAAGGGGAACATCTAGTACACTTATCCTGACTAAAGTTGGTCCTCGCCTGTCAAAGGCTCTGGTGGTGACGCTGACTTGGGCTCCACGGTGACCTCCATCCTGCCGTTGGGCTGGTCTTGGTCTTGTTGCACCGAAATGGTTGCCTTTGCTTGATGCTCTCGCCTGCGCTTGCTCCCCTTGCACCAAAGAGGAAAGCAGGACACTGCGCGGGCTGGCGCCCGGCTGGCGCCCCTGGTCGTCATGGCTTGCGTCGTGGGCACCTCGCGAGGTACCCCGCCTTGAACTCTCCGCCTCCTCGTGAGCCAGCCTGACGAGGCCGTGCCTGAGGAAGCTCCTTGTCGTCCGCCACGCGAGGCTTGGCCCCTCGCGAGGGTCTTGAGCTTGTGCTGATGAAGATGGGTCGTGCTGGGCCCCCTTGAGCCACGCCGCAGGCCGCAGGCAGGCAAGTCTGGGGACCCCCGTTCCCAGAATGCCGATAGTAGCCCCCGGGCCCAAGGCACGCCTGGACTTGGCCGAGAAGAGAGGCGAAAGGGCAAGTGCGAAGCATCACGGGCCCTAACAGCCTGCAGCCTTGGGCGCCGCGTGGCGGTTGACTGGACGTGGGCGGCACTGTTCCCCCACGCCTCCTCATTTGGTGCCAGGCTAGGTGGACTTGCAGTTGTACACAGCCACTCCCCTTTCCGTTGCTCATGCGCCTTTCGTCCTTCCTCCTTTCGAACTCCAGCTTCCGCTTCGAAGCCAATCTCGAACCTTTCCCCACCTTTCCGTTGCCATGGCTCCGACGAAGAAGGGGAGAGGGAAGGGACCCATGCCTTCGTCTTGCTCGCCGCCGTCGGCGGCCCCCGCCGTGGATAGGTCGATCATAGTCAATCGGGAGGGCTTGGACAAGGTCCGTTCGGCCCTGGCCACCATCTTCAATGAATGTGGGAGGACGACGGCCTGGCCTACGCCTCGGTTCTCCATTGATAGGGTAATCACCGAGGTCCCCTTATTTCGTCGACGCCCTGTGGGCGGGGCTAATTGCCCCCTTTTCGGATTTCTTCAACGTCGTGCTCTCCCATTATCAGATCCATATGATGCATCTGGGTCCTGACTCCATTACTCTTCCTGCGGTCTCCGCCTTCGTTTGTGAGGCTATGGTTGGCATCATCTCTTCGGTCGCCCTACTGCGCCACTTCTTCTCTCTGCACCTCGTCGACCCTGCCCAATGCTCGGGATGCGCAAGCTTCATCGCTGCACCCGAGACGGCGGCCTTAGGTATTGACTTTGGTCTTCCTCCGCCCGCGCCTGGGTTCCGCGAGCGGTGGCTGTATGTGGACGTCGGGGTGCCCAGCCCCCTGCTGTCGAAGCCGACCTCGCTTGCTGTCCCCAATTCGGGCTGGGGCCAGGAGACGCTCACAAGCCCCCAGCTCTTCTTCGTCTGGCGTCGCTTCGAGTGGTTGAGATCGCTTGATGTGATAGCGCCCAAGGTGGTGAAGGAGTTCCTGCTACGCCGGGTCGCCCCCCTCCAGCGCCACTCTCGCCGAATGTGGGCCTTCAACGGGTGCAGGGATCGCATGAGGCTCCAGGAAGAGGACCTGACACCTGAAGCGTTGAGGAAGGTACTCTTGGTTCTGACTATGGACCCTAACCCTGGCAGCGTCCAGCAAGGGGGGGCCTTGTTGTACCTATGTTCGGGCAGGAGAGACTTCGTGAATCAGATGCCTGTTTTCAACGAATGGGGACCGCGCCCCGTCGGCCTCCAGGGGCCTCGCGAGAATCCAGTGACAGTGGCCGCCCTTTCAATTGGTCGAGGCGGTTCTTCCTCAAGTGGCAGAGCAGGGAGGCATGAACCTCCGGAGGCCGAGGGTGCCCCTGCCAAGGTGACAGCACTGGGCAGCGCTCAGGAGGGAGCGGCCCTTGAGGCCCATGCTGCCGGGGCTGAGGGCGGCGTGCAGCCGCCTGCCGCGCATGGGGCCGAAGCCTCCGAGGCCACAGCTGCTTTCCTTGATGGGGCGACCGGCAACGCGCATCAGGCAGGCACCCCTGACGCGGGCCGCCCTAATGCGTCCTTTTCGTCGCAGGCTGACCCCTGCACTGAACTCTTGGGCCGCTTCTGCGTGGACTTTGAGGCCCTCCGGAAGAGAAGGGAGGCCCTGGGCGACGATTATCCTTGTCGCCTGCTGAAGCACAGAAAGTACTTCGCCATCGATGAGTAAGCCTTCTCCCTCCCTAGCTCCAGATTCTTCTGCTGCCCTTCCTGAATCTTGCTCCGTTGGGCCCTTCCTCCCGAGCTCACGGAGGTGACTGAGGAGCCATCCTCCCTGCTTCCGCCTTCGCCACCGCCTCTGGTCGCTCCGAGCAGTGGATCCCTTGTGGTGAGGTCAATCGAAGAGACGAATCACCCCGAGGCGCAACGCGGCCCCGCGCGCCTCGTGGCCTTCCTTCGTGAGCCTTCTCGGGGCCTAGCCAGCCTGCCGTGGGCTTCTCGTCTGGTCGTGGATCACGATTGGCTGGGGTGCTCCCAGCGCTCTTCACATGGGGATGGACTGGCCCCAGGATGGGCTTCTGGCGAGGCGCGCCCGGCCGCTTCAAGGGTGCCAGCCCCCAGCCCCCTGCCCGGAGGGGGAGCGCTGATCAGTGCCCCTCGGCGCTTGCTTGGGGCGGATGACGGCGTGGAAGACGTACTTGAGCACGCTCGGGAGCGTCGCGCTCCTCGCCAAGGGTTCCTTCGAAGGGCGGCTGACACGGTGAGCCTGCTTGGTGAAGAGCATACCTTTCGATTGCCACCGTCCGATGCTGCCCACATACCTTTCGACAACTATATGAACTAACCGGACAAAATTCGTTCAAACAAAGCAAATTTCAAATTAAACGGATGAAATTCATTACATTTCAAAAACTTTTCCTACAAACTAGACGAAATTCATTTCATATTTCGCACAAACCATACTAAAACCTACTGTAAACCTAATCTAAACGATCGCCGGCGCCCGACCACCATGTCTGGCCATGAACCCGAGAAAGCCGGCCATTGCCTTTGCCTCCTCCTCATCCGCCTTGATAACCTCCTCCCCTGGAGCACAAGGTTCTGAAGATTTCCGCCTCCACGTCGCCGTCAAGCGGCTAATCGGCCACCGATGTTTACCCCACCAAGCTTGGCGTCGATGAGTGGAATAACGGTGGCCTTCCTGGGACCAGAGCGGCGGCGACCTACCGTGTACTACTCTTCCTCACTGCCGACTGCTCCCGCACACGTGTGCCGGCTTCATGGTCGTGGTGCCGGAGGGCGGCCGGGGGGTGCTGGCGATCTCCTTCGTTTGCTCCTGCGACAGTACGTCGAAGAGAGCTTTGGAGCGCGCCCGAAGTGGAGCCGCCAATGTACCTCGTCTGCTCCTACGACAGTACATCCAAGAGAGCTTCAGAGCACCAGGAGGCCATGGTTGGAGTGGTGCCAAAAAAAGGAAGGGACCGTAGGAGAATGAGTGTGGGCCTTTGGCTATGGCTGGGAGCTGGGGCTCAAGTTAATATAGCGGGCGAATGGCAATGAGCCACAGTAGACGGATGGACGGCTGGCGTCGTAGTAGGTTCGTCGGGCGTGAATGTGGACGCTGCTTCAGTGACTTAACTGCAGGTGCGTAGGGTTACTGACATGTGGGCCCAACGGGCATCTGGCCCGCATGTCAGTGACACACCAACTGCACGTGTAGTTAAGTCTAGTGAATGCGGCATTGACGTTCTAGAGAGACGGTGACCGTTTCAGGCGGGAAGCACGCGCTAGCGATTGAAGGTGTTTCGGTAGGCCATGGCGGTCAGACGCTGGCGTGGTGGTAAAGTGTGAACTCATGGATGGCGAGCCTTTGAAGCATATGTGGCACGTATTGACAACCAGGCGTCCATGCAACCGCTCTTGTCGCCAGCTAGCACTAAAAAAATACACTTCCGTGATGATATGTGTTTGTCACAGTAGGTCGCATTTTTTGTCATGCATGTACATCCATGAAAATTTATGACAGAATCAAGATAGTCATACCTGTGCTGTCATAGAAGTGTTCCATGACACTACCAAAATTATCATCACGGAAGTGTCCACTTCCATGGCGATTACGCGTGTCACAGAACTGCTTTCGTCAAGGGTGACCGACACGTGGCATCCACCGTAACGGAACGCCGTTAAGCTATCGGGTTGGGTTTTGGATCCGATAACCCGTTAACAGCCCCGACCAATGGGGATTTTCCAGGTGTAAAATCATCATTGGCTGGAGGAAACACGTGTCGGCTCACCGTTGGGACAGATGTCGTCCACTCATTGGACAGAAGGCGCCTATGATACGTCGACATGTGGCACGGCCCAACAGAGGCCCATACCTATGAAAAGGCCGGCCCGTTTGACTTGGTCAAAAGGTGGCGGGCCAGCCCACGGAAAGCATGTTAACGGCCTGTTCGCATATAGCCCATTTACAGCCCGCTAACCGAGGGCCCATTACGCCCTATCCGAATTAGGCCCAGTAGCGTCATCTGGGCCGTCCAATATGATTCAGCCTGTTTTAACTTCCAGCCCATGTGTGGCCCATGACTTCTTTCGGCCCATATGAGGACCTTCATAACTCTTGTCCCATTAACGGCCCGTTGTGAAACTGGCCCGTAATGAACAGTGTATCACTCTATACCCATTAACGGCCAGTTATTCCATTGGGTCGTTTCCAGCCCAAGTTATCTTTCGCCCTTCTCAGGGCCCATTGATTCTTGGGCTCATTTGCAGCACTCGGTTACATACGGCCCGTTACTGTCATTTTCTGCATGTGGGCCAAATTCAGCCCGTTGTTACAGTCAGCCCGTTTGCGGAACGTTAATACGTTGGGCCGTTTTCATGTCAAAAAAGACTCGTTGGGCTGTTTTCATAGAGTTATCAAATACGGCCTATTAACGGCCCGTTATGGTACACGAATAGTACGGCCCATGATTGGTGAAATGATGATACGCCCCGTAGAAGGCCCATGGATCCTACGGCCCATATGAGCCCCATGGATGGTACGGCCCGTAGAAGGCCCATGGACCCTACGGCCCGTAGAAGGCCCATTGATCCCTAAGGCCCGTATAGAAGGCCGATGGATCCTACGGCCCGTATAGAAGGCCAATGGTCCTACGGCCGAACGAAGGCCCATGGATCATACGGCCTGCAGGAGGCCCATGGTTACAACAGTTCGTGTGTTGCCATGATTATTTTGGCCTAGTTACCAAAAATAGGCTATTGTGACCACTAGAAAAACACAGAAAAAGAACTGCGGTGACTACAAGCAAACAACTAAACAAGACAATAAGGAAATATATAAGCAAGCAATTAAGGCTAGCCTATTACCGCTATTACACATACTACATCTAGTGGGCATCAAAGTTTGCCACCAGTGCAAATATAGGGAACAAAGCAGCATATTACATACACTTGGCCATCAAAATTGGCCACCAGTGCAAATAAACGCGGCAGCAAAACAAGAGCATAACTGAAACAACTTCAGAAGAGCTCAAGAAACGTTATCCTGGGTATCCACCATGCTGGCAATAAGCTTAGCTAGCTGATTAGCTTTGTCCTGTTTGGCGCTAAAATCCTCCAACGCTTGCTGTTGCACCAGAAAGTATGCATCTGAATGCTCCAGGGACTTCCGCAGTCCTTCCGCTTCTTGTCGCAGCACAGCTGATCGATGTCTTTCAGCTTGTAGTTGAGACTCAAGAAACCGAACTGATTCAGACAGTGAGTTAGAATAGCTTGTGCAAGCGGTAGTGGCCAGTAACTCGAACACTAAACCAAGACAGGACTTTGGGGTTGTCTCGCTGTCTTCAAGATAGTCTTCCTTAGCTATTTTATCTGCTTTGTTGGAGACCAACAAGGATGTGTCACTATCCTGAACCTTATCTGCATTACTTCCTTTACCATTGCTTAATAAGGCACTCTTCCCCAATATTCTGTCAGCATTCTAAAAGAAGAAACAAGCAGACACATAACAAGTTTAGCATGTACTGGTATATGAAACTCATTTCGGTGAACTAGTTCATTAGTAAGGTGGACAGGATTAAACTACCAACTCTTCTATTGCCAAGTACTGGTACATAATAAAAGCATCAAACAAACATATATCTATGTCCTATGGTCACTGCATTGTCTTACCAAATCAAAATAGAGACACAGTTCAAATCATATCAGTTCAAGACAAAGAAGTAGTGAAACAATACGAAGCGTGGGAAACTACACGGCACAACAAGATTTCAGATGGGTACCACGGGTCTACATGTACAACAACACTATTGGCTCTGTTGTGATGCTAGTAATGTGCATGATATGAAAGTCAACGGTATACACAAATGAAATTGAAATCAACAGAGCTATTGATAAGAGCAAACTTGTTAAAGAAACATGTGTGAACATACCTGTTGTGCCATTGGAGTTTCGATTGGATCCTTCAATTTAAAAATAAGTTCATATCAGTAAATACAGTGATACAAGAGCAAAGCAATCATAGTTAAAAAAGGCGCGCCTAAGCGAGCGCTTAAGCGCGCCTAGGCTCTAGGAGTTGGCAAAACGCATTGCGCATAACTACGCATAATCTGTGCATAACTGCGCATAAGCATGCGCTTTGGTCAGTAAAGCGCAAGGCGGTGGCAAAATGCACAATTAACGCCTAGCGCTTTTTTGAACTATGATAGCAATGGAATCTTAAATTAGAACAGTTGTTCTTCAGGTTTAGGCACTTGTTCTACATGAACAGAGTACAGTAAGACGCAAGAATAAAATACTTAAAAATAGAAAATGAGTTCATAGACCTTACCACATTCTTGGTTCGGGACCAGTACAGAACAAGGCGTTCCCAGTCATCGTCCAATATATGTGTCTCAGGAGAACATAAGGGAATTTGATGAGTTTCTTTGCCGGTGAAGTACGTTTTCTTCAGGTAATTCCGATACTGCCACCAAGCATTCTTGAAGATAGCAGAAGTATTAGCACAGGTTACCTCATCCTGAGTTTCCAAATCGGTCCTTCTCTATAGAGAAAAATGGGAAAATTTGTTGTATTATGACCATCATGGAGGTAGGATGTATGGGACGAAGCAAAGTAATTGCCATGAATAACATTACTTACACATAACTCCTGGACAAACACCTACAACTAGCATTTTCCTTCATCTTCAGTATAATATTTCCAAGATGGGAAGATACGAACATATGATTTAACAACGTCAAATGCGATAGATGCTAAACTACAACTGGCTGGTTGTGCTTCCTCCACAAGAATAGGCGTACTAACTGGTGGAGTTGGGGTTCGCCGTGATAGTACTGGCCCTTTGGGCACTGGAGCTGCCTTACTAACTGCTGTTGTTTGGGAGCTCTGTGGTGGAGATGGTGCTGTGTCAACAGGAACTGGGTTACTATCGGCTGGGGTTGGGGTTAGATTGGGTGAAGCTGGTTCTCTGTCCATCGCAGTAGGGGTACAATCTACGAGAGTTTGGGTTATGTGTGGTTGTCACGCCCAATATGCAACCCTATCCAAAAGGAACTCGAAGGTCCCACCAAGGATAGACCCGCATATTGAGACGCTTTTGCAAGGTGGATATCATTACATCAACATTACATAATAGACGGGGATACATACATAAGGCATACAAAGCCACACGAATACAACATCATAATACATAAGAGCATCATCCGACTATGGATGAAACACAAACAGAAACTCAAACGACATCCACCCTGCTAGCGCAGGCTGCCGACCTGGAACGTATCCCCTGATCGAAGAAGAAGCAGAAGAAGAACTCAACACAAGCAAGCATCGCTCTCGCGTCATGATCATCGCATAACCTGTACCTACAACTGTTATTGTAGTAATCTGTGAGCCACGAGGACTCAGCAATCCCATTACCATGGGTATCAAGACTAGCAAAGCTTAATAGGAAAGGAAGGGGTAAAGTGGTGAGGTTGCAGTAGCGACTAAGCAAGTATGGTGGCTAACATACGCAAATAAGAGCGAGGAGAGAGCAAAAGGAATGGTCGTGAAACTAGCAATGATCAAGAAGTGATCCTGAACTCCTACTTATGTCAAACATAACCCAGAAACTGTGTTCACTTCCCGGACTCCGCCGAGAAGAGACCATCACGGCTACACACACGGTTGATGCATTTTAATTCGGATCTGGTGTCAAGTTATCTACAACCGGACATTAACAAATTCCCATCTGCCTATAACCACAGACACGGCTTTCGAAAGATTATACCCTGCAGGGGTGTCCCAACTTAGCCCATGAAAAGCTCTCGCGATCAACGAAGGAATAGACCTTCTCCCAGGAAGACCCGATCAGACTCGGAATCCCGGTTTACAAGACTTATTGACAATGGTAAAACAAGACCAGCAAAGCCTCCCGCTGTGCCGACAAATCCCTATAGGAGCTGCACATATCTCGTTCTCAGGGCACACCGGATTGTCCAAACTTCCGGTAGGCCAGCCCAGAGTTGCCCCTGGTGGCCACCGGCGGTTGACAGGTTGGACCAACACTCATAACGAGCACTGGCCCGGGGGGGGGGGATAAAATAAAGATGACCCTCGAGAGCGCGACTCCCAAGGGAAAAAAGGGCTAGGTGAGGCAAATGTAAAACCAAGGTTGTGCCTTGCTGGAGGAGTTTTATTCAAAGCAAACTGTCAAGGGGGTCCCATAAATCACCCGACCGCGTAAGGAACGCAAACTCCAGGAACGTAACACCGGTATGATGGAAACTAGGGCGGCAAGAGTGGAACAAAACACCAGGCATAAGGCCGAGTCTTCCACCCTTTACCAAGTATATAGATGCATTAATAATATAAGAGATATTGTGATATCCCAACCAAAATCCTGTCCACCATGGAGAAATCTTCAACTTCACCTGCAACTAGCAACGCTATAAGAGGGCTGAGCAAAAGCGGTAACATAGCCAAACAACGGTTTGCATAGGAAAGGTGTCAAAGGTTAGAGGCTGACATGGCATTTTGGGATGGCTTGATAAACAGGTAATAGGTAGCGCAGCATAGAGATAGAACGAAGCAACTAGCATAGCAATGATAGTATTGAGATCCAGTGTAGCGGTCATCTTGCCTGAAATCCCGCAAGGAAGAAGAACGAGTCCATGAAGAAGATGATGCCAGGAAGACGAACCAAGTGTAGACAAACGAATCCTCACGGTCGCAACGAAACAGGAACTAACAAGAAGAAGCACACAACATAGTAAACACACCACACATGAACATGACATGATGCACAACAAGCATGATGCATGACAAAGCTACATGAAGCTACTCATGGCAAGAAATGATGCAAACAAGAGCAACACATCAAGGCAAGTTTAAATGAGGCCGGGAACAACATATAACAATTCCGGTAAGTCCTCATATGCATATTTCGAAATTGGTCCAGATCTGAATAAACCTTATGTTCAAGTTGTTAAACAGCAAGTTAAGATGCAAAAAGATGATCTACATGAGATTCTAGTCAAGTTACATATAAAGTTCATTTAGTTCGGAGCTACGATCTAGAAGATATGAGCAAAACAAGTTAAACGTGGCATTGATGCAAAATGCACCCAAACATCAAGCAAACACCTCAAAAGATGGATGCAACATGATAATATGAAACTATATGCAAAATCAAGCAAGTTTCATATAGAGCACACTCAAAACGGAGCAACGGTGCAACACACACATTCTATACAAGTTTGAAGGACAAGCTGTCCAAAACAGCAATTAGGCATATTGCAAGCATCAAAACAACATGCTACAGTACCCCGACATGATAACAAGAGGCATGGACATGATGTACAGGTAAAGCATTACAAAACATGAACACTGAGCTATCTCCAGAAACTACTAGAACATGCTCAAACACACATGGTAAGATTGCAAGTAATAACAATTCAGACTTTGCAGAACATAACATCACGATGCAATGTTCAGAGCTATCAAAAAACATGTTACAGGAACTTATAATGGCAAACAAAGGCATGGCATGATTCTACTCAAAGCATAGATCAAAAGTCCCTTACTGACCATAAGCCAAAAAGGATCAGAAAATATGATGGCACCCACGTAAACATAGCAAGTTATATTACAGATTGAAACATGGCAGGAACAGAATTATGAAGGCATGTAGATGAGCTTGTACCACTCACTACAGAGCAATACATGGCATGGCAAGGCAACCAACAGTAATAAGGCATGTTTGTGAAGCTAAGCATGGCAATAGCAAGGTCATAGGGTGCATGGATCACTAGCAACAATCATGTTAACAACTGAACTTAATGTTAACAGGCTGACAGCAACATTTTCAAGCAACTTTGGAGCAAGATATGAATAATCTATAGCAACCTATAAATGCAACCAGGGGCCTGTATGGTTAGCGGATGATATGTATATCAAAACATATTTATAGAACATCTCCAGATTATGCATGGAATGATTAGTATCAACATGTTTATATAGCATCACGAAATAACAGATTCCTCCTAGCAAAATAGCAACATCATGTACACTACTTAACAAGCTCGATTCACTCACCACAAGTCATTGCATGACAAGATAAGCATAGCATCATCAAGAAGGCATGTTTGTGAAACAAACCAAGTCAAGAACAAGTTCATAGCATGCAAGGATCAACTACAACAAGCTTGGCCAAATTGAATAACATGTAAACAATCTGTCAGGAAACATTTTGAAGCAAAAGTAGAGCACGAAAATGACATGCTAGACTACTCCATAATTGCAACAAAGGGCATCAATGGATATACAATAACCAAATGTTCAAAACACCTTTACTGAAGTATCTCAAAATATGCATGGATCTCTCTGTAGCATCAAGTTTACATGGCATCAAAATAACAACAGAACAGGAACTAAAATCAGTAACATCACGATGCCTAGTTTGCATGCTTGTGCTAGTCACCACATTGATCACAAAAATACATGGTAAGCACCTCTGTAAAGAAGACATGGCATAGTTCAAAACACATGTAGACATCAACCTCATAGGATGCACACATCAATCATGGAAAAAATGACAAAAAAGCTCGTTCTGATAACAAACAGCAGAAAACATTATGAAGCACTCTTACAATGATGATTCAGGCATCTATATGACCTCAAATGAATATGATGCAATGGAATGAAATGATGTACTCGTTGAGGCGAACAATTTGACATATTATACGCACAAAACGGAGCTACGGATGCTGAGTTACAACAGGTCAAACATGGCATGATAATGTGCAAATCTGAGGACTAAGCAGTTTCTGAGAAAAAAATGGATAAGCGCAATATAGCTAAATGTCGCACGAGGCGGGGGAAAGAGGGTTGCTCACCACTGGGCTTGGCCCAGGAGGGAAGAAGAGGCAGGTCTGGCAGGATGCGGGCTCTGCTGGGCCGGACGGGGCCCATGCGAAGGGACGCTCGTCCCCGACCTTGCCAGGAGGTCGAGGCGAGGCATGGCGGCGGCGGCGGCTTGATCCCGCCTGGATCTCACCGGATCCGGGCGCGGCGGCGGCGGGGATCTCCGGGACGGCGGCCAGCGAAGGGCGCCGGGCGCGGGGAGGCGAGCGGGAGGCGGGGCCGCGGCTGGGGAAGGCGCTCGGGGCGCGGGCTCCCGCGGGGAGCGGCGGCGGCGCTTGCAAGGCGCGGGCGGCGGCGGAAGAGCCAGCCGGCGGGGACCTGCGGGCGCGGGACGGCGGGCGGTGGGGCTCCGGCTGCCAGCGAGGCTCGCGGAGGACGCGGACGGGCGGCGACGCGAGGGCCCGCGCGGGCCGGAGATGGGCTCTGCGGGCCCGGCGGCGGTGGGTGGCGGCGCGGACAGGTGGCAGTCTTGGATTGGACACGGCGGCGGGGCGGACGTGTCCACGCGGGATGGACATGTCCGGCGGTGGCGGGGAAGTTTGCTAGGGTTTCATCTGCGGATTCATCCGCGAATTTCGGGGGGAGGGGCTTATTTATAGGTAGAGGGAGCTAGGAGTGTCCAAATGAGGAGCGGTTTTCGCCCACACGATCGTGATCGAACGACCGAGGGCATGGAGGGGAGTTAGATGGGTTTTGGGCCACTTTGGAGGGGGTGTTGGGATGCAAAGAGAAGGGGCTTTACGGTTACCCGGTTAACCGTTGGAGTACCAAACGACCTCCAAATGGCACGAAACTTGACAGGCGGTCTACCGGTGGTATACCAAGGCCACATGGCAAGCCTCGGTCCATTCCGAGAATGTTTAACACCCGCTCACAATGAGAGACGAAAGGGGAACGCTGGAGGGCATAGGAGCGCCGGATTGCAAAACGGACAACGGGGAAAATGCTCGGATGCATGAGACGAACACGTATGCAAAATGAAATGCACATGATGACGTGATGAAATGCAACACACAAGCAAATCACATGGCAACGACGGCGAATAACTGACAGACATCTGGCGCAACGAAACAGGGGCGTTACAGTGGTAGGGCTGGTTCTTGTGCATGTACAACCGGTGTGCTATCTCCACCAAGAGGTAGCATTGTTTTATTTGAAGACCGTGTTCTTATTCCGCTAGATACTGCCATCACCCTCTCCAATTCAAATGGCTGATAAACAGGAAACGTAGTTAAATGTACAGACATTGTATGTTGTTTAACTAAAACGGATAGCATGACATAATTTCACATATATGATGTCTACCTAAACTGGATAGCATAGCATAACATAATTCAAAGATATGATGAATAACTAAACAGGATCGCATGACATAATTCACCTACATGTTATCTAAGTAATCAGGATCGCATCATTTAATTCACATATGTGATTTATATGCTAAACAGAGGGCATTCAATATGATGTCTGAACTAAGAACATGGTGTTGAATATTGTGTATATGATGTCTAAACTATGCAATGCAAGACACCGTATGCATGATATGAGCAGTATAACCGTGCCAAGTTAGAGCATACACCTCAGTGGGGGAATAGGACTGGTCATCTGTCTCTGAATCCATCTCTGACGAGCTATCGGGACCCAACAAGAGATCTGCTTCGACAGGTAGCACTGTCTGCTCTGAAGGCCTTGTTTTCACTCCAGATTTTTCCATCTCCCACCCAAGTGGCTGATTCACAAGAAGAGTAGTTTAAAGTACAAACATTGTCGACAAATGGAAATGTAATGAAGAAAAGGATGGGAAAGATATCATTCAAATATATGATGCCTGGTTAAACAGGATGGCATTGCACATTTCACATATATTATGGCTGGCTAAAAGACATGAGACAGCATAATTCCCATATATGATATAGAAACTAAACATGTGGCATTACAGAACATGTCTAAACTAAGCAGATGACATATATGATGTCAAAAGTAGGCACTGCAAGGCAAGATATGCATGATATGACTAACATCATCATGCCAAGGTAGAGAAAACACCTTGGGGGGTAAATAGGAGTGGTCAGCGGCGTCTGAATACGCCTCAGAACAGATATCTTCCTCTGGATTACAATCTGGAGAGGGGTGGGGAGGTTTTTCCATTGAACCCTCCATGGAGCGATATCTGCATGACATTGTATTGCCGCGCAAAACTCTTCTCTTTTTCTCTACATGTTCAGCATGACTGTGTACAATATCTGACATGCATACAAAAAAAATATGGTGAGATTATGTAAGGAGAGCATGCAGAAATTTAGAGTGATGGTAACAACCAGTGGATGGATCCAAAAATAATGATAGCAGGCTGATGATTGCTTTAAATTAATAAAAAGACAGATGATGATTGCTTTACTATTTGTTTCCCACCCAAGATGAACAACATAGGCATACCCTAGGTGAACTAGATATTAGACAGACATACTATTCATTGCTACCTCGATATGTACCCCACAACTAATTTAGAACTCAAGTTTGAACATGAATTTGGACCTGAGTTAGGAGTCCAAGAGCTAAACAGGACGATAAAGTAGCAGGTAAGTTTAAGCAATGCATAACATAAGCAGAAACAAAAGAGTGTGACCTCTCTTGTGGACCCAGGAGTCGTGATGTCTGGTTTGGTGGATGCTTCTGTCGATGGAGCAGCTCAGGTGAGGTGGACGACATCGCAGCAGGAGCAGGATAAACCACACAAAGTTCCCTTTGATAGATACCTGTAACTGAAGTAATTCTGTAAGGGCTCATTTGGCTTACATGATTCTTAAAACGCAGGGATACGAAAAACACCGGAATAGGATAGGAAAATGCACATGGTAAACAGAGTATTTGTAAACACAGGATTTCTATCAACTTGGGTGTTTGGTTTACAGGAATTGGAAGAGCAGAGGAATGCAAAGAAACATGGCCAAAATAAAGAGAAACCATATGAAAGCGTGTACAGTTAGAATGTTATTCTGGCACTAATGCACTTGGTCTTGTTTTCATGCATAGGATTTTGAAAAGTAGGTCCAGGTGGATGTTTTGCTTCATTCCTTTCAACAAAATGCATGAATAATTGAATAGTAGAGTGCCATTGAAAAATTCCCTATTGCTATGTTTTTCCGTTGAACCAAAATAGCCCTAATGGATCGACATGAATGTATAGTAATAAGTGACACAACAAGTGTACAACCTCTTTGCCGTAGTCGTGTCGACCTCAGCATCATTGGGTTGGTCGCTGAAGCAGTTGAGGCAGAGGTGGTTTTCGGAGGTGTGGAGGAAGATCTGAGGAATCTGTAGACGGCGTCCAGGCCACTGCTCTGTTGTGATGGATCGTTCTGTCGTTGGAGCAGCTCCGGTGAGCAGTAAGACATCAAGGCTGAAGCAGCACAGGACAGACATCGTCAATCTCAAGTGGGATTCTAATAGCATCTCCAATAGATGATGAAAAATGGATGTAAAATTAACATCACCAAAAACCACCTGACTACAATAGATGAGGTAAAAACTGTTGACTCTGAACTTAACTGTCGAAACTGAAATTAACTGTGGAATCTGAATGCTATTGTCGAAACTAAACGCAATGGTAGCAGAGAGACACTTGACATGTAGTTTAGGGAGGGCCTGAAGTTCATGTTCAACCTGCACACCCCTAAGCCGCCTGCCACCACCGGCAGAACCGCTGGCCCCAGCGCCGCCTCGCCACCCTGAAACAACTCGCCACCGCCGCCTCAGCCAGCCCTCTAGCCCCCCCCCCCACCCTCAACCCTAAGATAGATAGTGGGGTACCTCTCCGGCGAGCCCCCGTCCCCACTGCGGGTGGTTCTTCCTTACCTCCGGCGAGCCCCCCCCCCAACCCCTGAAAATCGACTGACCCAAAAGTCGATTCAGTCGATTGAAGTGTGGCTTAATCGGAGCAGAGAAGCAGCACGAGCGAGGGGGAGAGCAGCAGTAGTAGCTGGGTGAGCGAGCGATCGAGCGAGAGCCGGAGCAGCAGCAGCACCGCGAGCGAGCGAGAGCCGGAGCAGCAGCAGCAGATCCGGCTGGTATGGCCGCCGCCGCCGAAGGGGCCTCACACTAAGGGAGAGCTGCCGTGGAGATGTCGCCCGCGGCGCCGGCTTCAAGGTAGCCGCTCCATGGCGGTGCGGGATGGAGCACTGTCGGCGCCGGGAGGTCGAGTTAAGGAGAAGGTGCGATGCGATGAGTGTACAACCTCTTTTGTGGCGCCGAGTAGGCCTCGGCTTCGTCCGAGGAGTTAGGGAGGATGTTGCGGTTTCGGTGGAGCAGGTTAAGGTGGTGTTGTGGGGATGGAGCAGTCGCGATAGACGAGGCGGTCGTCGGAGCAGCTCCTTGGAGGTGGAGGATGGGGCGGCTGAACCGGCGGGACGGCGAGATGGACGACGGATCCTCATCCGGGGAGGTGGACGAGGGACGTCGAGCTGTTGCGGTGGACGATGTCGTCGGGGAAGAGGCTCCGGCTGGGCAGCGGTGACGTGGTGGACGGAGGAGGGTGGGGTTTCGCGGCTGGAGCGGAGAGGTTATGGCGGCCTGGGATTTCGAATGGCGAAAAGGGGGCGATGGGAGGGGGTGAAGCATGACTTAGGGACGCGCTTCTCCAAAATGTAGGGTGTGTTACAAAAGTACCCCCCACCCATTTGAACTAGCGGCCCTTTCGGCTCAGGGTTAGAAGGGGGATTTCGCGTGTCGGGATTTGGCAACTGGAGGGAGTTTTCGCGCGCGTTGTAATTTCGGGATAGCAAGGTGCGGGTTGTCAAGGCGCCAATTTTGGGAGCACGATATCTAAATTTTTGGGATATAACAAGACGCGGGTTGAATTTTAGGGACAAGCCAAACGTGTAGTAATATTGTACTTGTACGTACCAAATCAATTCGCACTTCCCTCAACCAAAAAGAAAATGAAAAAAATAAAACTATTCACACCACACAAAGATAGAGTCTTGCACCATTTTACTATACAAATGCTATTCAAAGCTACTCCCTCCTTCCATCTATATAGGGCCTAATGAGTTTTTGGATGCTAACTTTGACCAAATATTAGAGCAATGATATATGACATGCAACTTACACAAAGCACACTGTTAACTTCGTTTGTGAAAGGTTCTTTCAATGATATAATTTTCACATTGTGCATGTCATGTACTATTAATCTTTTCAATAGTCAAAGGCGGTCTTAAAAATCTTATTACACCCTATATAGATGGAAGGAGGGAGTATGAATCCATGTTATGTCCGATTAATTTTTTTCGCTTTGCTGTATAATGCATGTAACCTACTCATACCAACATTTTAGTGCATTCCAAATGTCTATACTACCGCTGCAATTCGAACTAAATTTGAATTTGTTTCTCTATTTCAATATGAATCTACAATCATGATTGTTGCCAACTTCAACCATCATAGTTTCCTTGCTATCCGCCAGATATAAATCAGACAGCCTATAATGCAGGATGGCAGGCACACCATCATCAACAACTCCGTTTTTTATAAGAGTAGAGATAAAATATATTAAATGTAGTATAACATGTTCATAAACACACCATGTGTATCACCGTTATATATATTCACACATATGTCGGTTTAAAACACTATGATAAATTCTTCAAATATCCAAATTCGCTTTGTATAATGAAGTATATATGATGTGTATTCATCTTTTACACCCACACAACCCTCTTATCTTTGTAGCTAGCGCTAACTTTCTCTTGTGCATGCACACGCCCGCATCCCTCTCACCCTCCCTCAGCATTCTCTAGCTCCATCGTGCAAATTCGTCTTTTCACTTTAGGTCGTTCACCCACGGTGTGTGTAGCCCCCCCAGCTCCTTCTTTACGGCACACATCGATCGATATGCCTCTCTAGCCAGGTGTGCCTAGCACAAGCATAAGCTTCCCCTCTTCTCTTGTCGCCGTCCATGCCTCACTCCCACCACTCTTTTCATCGTTCTCGTACTCGCACACTCCTCCCCGCTCGATATAGTATGCCTCTCGTACCACCTCCTACATGCATCCCTCTATCTCTATCCTTCTCCTCGTGCCTCGTTTGCTTCTAACACACACATGCATGTATACCGATCGATCTCCCAACATATACCTGGATCGACTTTAACTACCCCCCCCATTGATCAACGTACCTCACAAGTTATGTCTCTCCTTTCTCTAACAAAGGGCGATTGATCTTCCTATGTAGTTATGTCTGCTTACCACAGCCACATCGTCCCCCCTCATCATTCGTGCATGCCTCCTGACCCGTATCTCACACGCACGTGCACAGACAACAAGCAGCCATCTCCTCTCGTATTGATATTGCGGGCGTGCCCTCCGTTTGTCTAGCAAGCCTATCCCACCATTTGTTAGAAGCAACTCCACTACCACCCCCTCCAACACTCTAGCTCTGTCTCTCTCCCAACCTTATTCCTCTCATGCACATATGCATGGATGCCGATCAACCTCCCTTAATACATGAGGCAGATCGATCTCCTTAATACATGAGGTAGGCCTCTCTCCTCCTCCACACATATACCAGCCATTGTACATCTATACTTAATTGGGCCTCCCTCTTCCCCCACCACACACCGATAGTCGAGCACTGCAGGTAGGTATCCATGCCACAGAGACAAATTGCACATGTCCCCTCTCACGTTCCAGTATGCCAGCCACTCTATATCTTTGACGTGGGCACACACAAATTCGATGGCACTCTTTATCGATCGCGCGCGCACACACACACACACATCATCCCTCTTTTCGATTCTATGGACACCTCAAGCCGGTGATACCTCCACTCTCTTCTCGTGGATCGCCCCGTCTATATATATGTTATATCCAGGACTCTATTTCACACACATTGCATATGTTACATTTTTTGATTGAACCCCCCCCCCAAAAAAAACTCTCAAGAACCCACACACTATATCTCTCTAGGTTTGTATCTCTCTCACACAACACCACGTAGGTAGTGTACGTATACAAGAAGAGAATAGGTGCACCGTGAACGTACTCACGCTTCGTGCCCAGCCACACCCGCGCGGGTACACGGTGGAGCTCATTTCTTTACGAAATGGCAGCCCACGTGCTAATTTGAACTCCTGTAGCGGTTGTTTACCTAGGGAGGTCGTGTACCACGCCTGCACGAAACAAAGTTTGACTTGACGCGTTGCTGCGTTATTTTTAAATAAAGTTATAGCGCTCAATGGCACGTACACAACATATAAAACGATTTTTATGGGGAAAAAGGTAGTCCACTCACTATATACAATGGAGCCTTGCGTGCCTGGTTTGTCGCTCTTCAGAGTATCTCACACAAGGCTGCGGTGGCCACTCTCTCTCTCACCGTTGGTCACTGATCCGGCCGCATCCCGTCCGCCGGGGGAAAGGGAGTGCGGTGGCCTCTCTCTCTCTCTCTCTCTCTCTCTCTCTCACCGTTGGTCACTGATCCAGTCGCATCCCGTCCGCCGGGGCAAAGGGAGGAAGTGCATCGTTTCTCCGTTCGACGACGCCGAGGTAGGATGTCCTGATCTGCGGTACACGCTATTCTCTCTGACCAAGCTCCGGCGCGGCAGGGCCTACGCCACCTGCTCGCAGATTCCGCCCGCCGCCGCTCACCTAGTTACATCCCGACGACCTCCAGGTATCCCCTCCGGCCTTGCTCCACTGCTCGTCTTCCCACGTCGCTGCATGTGGATCTTCCATAGTTCTTTGCCCAAAACATAGCTCGTCCAGCATACTTTCCATATTGCATTCTCGTCCTCACACCGTTTTAGACAAACACAACCGTGTTGTTATCTTTCCATAGGGCAAGGAATATGCTTCTTTTTTGTCGTCGCATGTGTCATCAACTGTTATTGGCCAGTAATTGTTTCCTTTCTACCTCTTTTTTGCAAACAGGGCTATCCATTTCACCTCGTTGCTATTGCGACCTTTTGGTGAACTGCACAAATCACTTCTTTCTTAAGAGTGTTTTGTGCAGTTGTACTAAAATGTCACATGGGCAACGTCTCTACATTTTAGTGTGACTGCACAAAGGGAGATTGGTTTTGCTCTATCCTCCTCATCCAACTCCGAGCCTAATCTTCTCCAACTAGTTACTCTTAAAAGAGACTGCAAAGGTGACCAGCTTCTATTTATGTGTTTATTGTTTAATCAGTAGTCCTCTATTATCGTAATCACACTTAATATCTTTGGAACAGGGACGCTCAGCTCTATTTTAGTGGAACTGCACAAAATGATCGAAATGTTGCATGCTCCAGACAGCTACTTTTTTTCCCAACATGCCTTGTTGATTTAGACAGAGCTGGGGGGGGGGGGCGTTGCTGCCAATGAAAGCATGGATCAATATTAATTTAACACCTTCTCACAACTCTGTATTCAGTTGTGATGTAATTATTAGCTCTGATCTGCTAATAATTGACATGCATTAGCAAGGAAGTTAGTTTTTTATTGTTTCCGAAAGAGCATCGATGGCAAGACACGCGAAACAGATGCTGAAAGCTCACACCATTTTACAATTTCATGTCTCGCTGGAAAATTATTTGTATAGTACGTCAATTATGTAAACAAATGATGGAAGCTTGATAGCATTGCCAGAAGCCTCTTCATCATCCGGGTCCATGTGCCATGCACAAAATTATACTCCTTTGTTCCTAAATATTTGTCTTTTACAAATTTCAAACGGACATATTTTAGAGTGTAGATTCACTCATTGTGCTTCGTATGTGTACTCCCTCTGTTCCTAAATATTATATTCGTCTTTCTAGATTTCAACAAGTGACTACATACGGAGAAAATGAGAGAATCTACACTATAAAATATGTATATACATCCGTATGTGCCAGTCCATTTGAAATCTCTAAAAAGACAAATATTTGAGTAGTCACTCGCTGAAATCTCTAGAAAGACAAATATACTTCGGAGTATATTTAAGAACCGAGGGGGTAGTGCACAACCGCATGGGATACTCAGCCCGGTCGTTGCGCCGCATTAATAGTGAGTAATGAGCAGTCAAATCGTAAGCCCCACCTTTCCCACTGTAAGTTGCTCTAAAGAAGCAACCATCAATACGCTCTTCTTTGAATCCACTCATACTACTCCATCCGTCACTGTTTATACAGCGCGTTTCAGAAAAAAGAAAAAAGATCTGTGGGACCAAGGCGACTAGCGATCGGCCTGAAAAATAGCATTGGTAGTTATAGCACGGCGTCTATTACTAGTAGAGGGAATAATGCGTACACACATGCATGCAGTGCTTCCACCCCGGGTACACACATGCATGCACTTACTCCATTCCGTAGTTACATGGAGAGAAAATTGTGGACTTGATTGCAGTTACCATGCCCTAATTAATTGAGCATTAAACCAAACGCGTCTAAATTCTCTCTGGTGGTGGAAATGCATTGAGAGAAATGCATCATAATGAAGCGCGCCATGTAAACTGTGATGGAGGGAGGAGTAGTATGAAGGTTCAAAACCAAGTACGCATATGGCCAGTCGGTCATCGCACCTCCTCTTGGCATATCAATGACATGTGGGACAGGAGTGTGAGAAAACCGATCTCAATTGACGGCAAAGAGCCAACCCGTCGTTCCTTGAGAGAGACGAGGAGCGAGAACACACAGACGGGTTTGCATGGAGGCCAAGATATATTCGAGCATGGTTGGTTGATCGACATCATTCATTCCATGTTGATGTTGGGCTGCCGTTTTCCGCCCTTCTCTGGAATAAACGTGTACTTTATCAGAGATAAAAAGAAATAAGAGTACAAACGCTCCACCATGCGGTTCTAGTAGTAGTACTACTCGTACTATTGTGCTTGGCTCTTCGCCTCTTCGTGAAGTCGAACAATGATGGTACTCCGCATGTTGGGTACTATAATGTATGCCTCTGACAATCTGACACCGAATGGACTGATGCATGTCCACCGAGGGTAGGTCCCCTTTCTAGTTTGTTCCAAATTTTGACTAAAGAGTTAACTAACAAAATGTTAATGCATGTCAAGAAAAATTATCTCATTGGATTCGTATTTGAACATAGTTTTCAAAAATATAATGTTTGATGACATGCGTGAACATTTTGTTAGTTTAATCTATGGTCAAAATTTGGCACGAAATACAATAGGGACCAATAAACCCGGACGGAGGTAGTACTACAGTGTATGCCTCTGACAATCTGACACCGAATGGACTGATGCATGTCCACCGAGGGCAGGTTGCATTAGTCAAAAGGCGTAAGCAAGCTTCACCTTGTCCTGCAAGCTTCTCCTCGTTCTGCGAGTTGATGGGAGACACCAAAAAGTAGTGCTAGTCCATACTCCCTCCTTTCCGGTTAATATGGCTCAATCCTTTTTACGGGTAAATGAGAGAGCTTTATTCATATATAAGCATTCTTAGGACGATCAGCCAAGACACTGGTCACTAGGAAGCGAGGTACCCCGCAAAAAAAGAAGTAGGAAGCGAGGTGTTTCATCAAGCCAGCTCTCGGCCACATTCAAAGTGCAGCAAGCACGGTTCGCATGAAGATGCGCCGCAAGGTTTGCTGACCTGTTTACATGCTGAATAACAAAAAAAGAGGAAATATTACCGAGCGCTACTATTTGTAATAGGATATGAACCAGAATTAAGCGAGAATTGTGGCGAGTGTTCCATGCAATCAACTTTCATTATCACATGCGAGAACCCTCGAAGATAACCAAATGAGTTGAAGATTGCTTTTTCACATTTTAAAATTATAATAAGAGTGCAGATGCTCCTCCATCCGGTTCCTAGTACTAGTATAGTACGTACCTTTATAGACTATATTAGTAAACTTTGCGCTTGGCTGTTCGCCTATTCGGGAAGTTGAACAATAGTAGCACTAGTAGTATATGCTTCTCGCAATCTGACACCGAATTAACTTTTGCACGTCCACCGCCTGAGCGAGGGAGAGCTTGCATTAGTCAAAAGTTTCTCCTTGTCCTGCAAGCCACCGCGCGCAAGTAATGCTAGTCCATACTGCCTCCCCTCCGATTAATATGGATTAATTTCACACAAGATAAATACACTGTCTGTCACTGTATATTTGTAAAAATACGGTCAGTGGACTTCATAATACGCTCATTGTGCTCAATATATATGTATATGTATATATATATATATATATATATATATATATATATATATTCCGGTGTTTATACGGTCACTAGCTCACCCGGACTGAGTATGCGTGTGCATGCACGTGTAGGTTGAGCACTTAGCGTGACCGTGTGTGTTCCGTCGTGTGCTCGGACATGCATGCATTAGGGCGTCGCGCGCATTTTTGCATCCATGTGTGCGTGTGACTGTTGCATACACGTAGGGGGAGTATGTGTAGGGGACACTAAGGAGAAGTCAAATCACACAGTAAATCACGTCTGTCGTGTTCGTGTCTCACCCTCCTCCATGGCTCGACCCCACACGGTCGCTCGGCATGCCACTCACCGCAAACCGAGTATACGATAACTTTCCCGCCTGCTTGTCGATGGATTGCGCCATGGAGTACTACTAGCACTACTGGAAGAGATTGATGAGTTGGGGGAGGACAGCTAGCTGTAGCACGGACTCCCAAAAACTTTTTACATGCATGTTGTGGCCGGATATTGCGACCTTTGAACGCGGAGCAGCCGCATGCACCCGGAAGCGGCGCGGGCGATGCTCTCTCGGCCGGCGTGCCGCTTCAATGCCGGCGCCAGTGAGAGTTCACGTCCGCTCTGGCCGGGCATGAATGCGGCACTGACCGTTTCGGGCGGGAAGCACGCGCGGGTGATGAAGAGGGTTCGGGTTGGTCAGGACCAGCCGTGGCAGCAGTCCGGACATGCGCAAACAAGAGATGTTGTACATTAATATTGCTGCGTATATAATTAACAACGTGAATAATGTGCCAGTTGGACAAATATGATTGGAGATGGAGATGGAAATGGAATTTTACGTAAACACGGATATGCATGTCTATGTCTATGTGTGTGTGCGCGACGACTCTCGCGACCTGGAAGCGGGGGCGTGTTTTTGATCGAGTTTTCTTTCTTGGTACGTTAGAAAATCAGTTTGTCCAATTCACATCTAGATGTTATTTAAGGATATCACATCTAAGCTCCCACAAGTATATAATGTAGCAACAAGAAACAAAAAAAACTAGGACAAAAAAATAGACCACAAACTATCGATGCTCATGGTCGCGCCTCATGGTTGCGTCGGCTGGTGAAGCTAATCGATTTTCAATGAAAAACAAGTTGTCTTCCATCAGTGCTCTTTGCTTGTTACACACAAAGATGATATCCTTCGTCAGTTAACCTTGGTTGCATTGGAGACGCAGTCGTCTTTCACGTTGGTGCAATTTTATCACACAATTGGCTATGAACCAAATGTTTCCTCGAAGAAGGATCGACGTTGGTACTAAGAGCATAAGTTTTGTATTGATTTCTAATCCTTCTCACAACTTTGTCTCCAGCTCCCCTGTAATTTTATTTGTCCAGCTATTAACTTTGATTTAAAAATGGTGTGGACTAAAAACCCGAATGGACGTAGTAGCCCTCCATTTTTATTTACTCCGCATATTAGATTTGACTGAAGTCAAACTTTGTAATACTCTCAAACCTTTCCGATAATTGAAATTAAAATTCTTTATTTGTACACACTCTCACACGTTTCCGACAATTTGGCGCATGTGTGGTTGTTCACTTAAGGGAGGGTAGTGTACCACACGTGAAGGACAGGAAGTGCGACCAGGACGCGTGGGCGTGGATCGTTAGTTCATCAGAAATAGTACTCCCTCTGTACATTAAATAAAGTGTTTTGTTTCGTACTTACACAACTAAAATGATTGTTATGGAGAGAATAAGAAAACCACTCCACTATATATTAGTCGTATACACACAAGAGTACTATATGGACGCAACTTCATTGACTTAGTGCGCCTGCCTTTGGGTTTATGACAGGTGGGCCCAAAATGTCGCTGGCTCACCTGTCATACAGCCAAAAGCAGATGGAGTGAAGGCACCGGAGCTCAGTCCATACTACATTAGTATATATATATAAGCGGGAGCCTCAGCGCTTGTTCGCTATGGTTTGCACTCTCCACACGCTCGCCGCAATACATATATGTTACACGATGGAGGATCAGCGTTCATTTGCTAGAGTTTGCTATATTCACAGTCTCTCACCCTCTCTTCACCAGATCTAAACAAGATTGTGTTGGCCTCTTGTCTCTCTCCCCCCTCACAGCTGGTGAAGGAGGCGTACGTATCTCATCGCACCGGGAAGGGGAGGAGGTGCAGCGTTAACTCTATCGCCTTTGGCGTGGGAGGCAATCCACTGCCGGCTCCGCTGTTCTCTTTCACCCAGCGCCTGTGCGGGAGGGCCACCGACCCCTTCTTCCTCGCTGTCCTATGTAGTGTGGGCAGATCCGGCCTCCCGCCGCACGCCTTTCCACATCCCGACGACCCTAAGGTATAAGTTTCTTTGAAACCGTTGTTGCTCTAGCTGCATGTGGATCTTTTTCGATCTGTAGTCGAATCTAGGTCTTGGTTCAAAGAGGAAAGAAATGTGTGGTGGGGTGGAGCATGAATCTAGGACGTGGTTCAATGAGGAAAGGTGGGAGGAAAAGTAGTACAGACTGGCTATACAGCCGCTTTGTTGGTCGAAAAGGGAAAAAGGGGGTAACCCAGTACACACATCTGTAAGGAACCGATCTCTTTGTTGAAAAGGGAAAGAAACTGGGGGGGTCTGGTAGTTTGTGAAGGACTAGATTTGCTGCCCTCGCATAGGAAAAAAGTTCAAAGAGAACAAATATGTGACCTACACAGATATGCTGCTTGGCTACATACTCTACATCACCCATTTATATGTGTGGACGCACATGGTGTTAGCATGTCCCATACAGCTATTTTTCTAGAATGCCGCCGGAAAATTGAAGCAATGCCACTGTTAAAAGTAAATTACATTTTTTTAATGAATGTTGTTTCAAGAGAGTGTCTCTGTTAATATGAATCAATGCTACCATTTTAGAAATGCTACTATCCTACTTTGTTTTCCATCCAAGATAAGTTAGATGTTCTTTCTGTCACCGTTTGTTTCATCCTCCTTTATCGACAAGTAATTGTTTCCTTTTTTGCCTCTGTTAAAACAGGAGTCAATATACTTGAGATAAGTTAGTATAAACCAATGCAAAAACCTTATCATTTTCTACTGTAAAAATCACAAAAATTATTATTCAACATTGAATACTAAATGTCTTTGCATATTTAATACTCCTATCCTCAAATAGAATAATTAAACAAGCAAACATATGCAAACAATGGAAACATAACAGCAATCTACCAAAACATTATAGTCTGTAAAGAATGCACGATTCATCATACTTCCCTAACTCCAAAAATTATGAGAAAAGTACTACACTGTAGAAGATTTATCAGAGCTCATTATGCAAAAAGTTTCAACCTTATATCCTTCTCTGACGTTTCTAGGGAATTTTTGCAAAAGCAGTAAACTTTCTGTTTTGAAACAGCAACATGTATACTTGCAAAATAAGCATGGTAAATGCTATCCTTGACATTTTTATTGAAAACATAGATTCAAAACATTATTATAAATAACAGCAAGCAAATACTAACAAAAGAAAATGACGCTTCAAGCAAAACACATATCATGTGGTGAATAAAAATATAGCTCCAAGTAAAGTTACCGATGAACGAAGACAAAAGAGGGGATGCCTTCCGGGGCATCCCCAAGCTTAGGCTCTTGGTTGTCCTTGAATATTACCTTGGGGTGCTTTGGGCATACCCAAGCTTAGTCTCTTTCCACTCCTTATTCCATAGTCCATCGAATCTTTACCCAAAACTTGAAAACTTCACAACACAAAACTCGTAAGCTCCGTTAGTATAAGAAAATAAAACACCACTTAGGTACTGTTGTAAACTCATTCTAAATTCATATTGGTGTAATATATACTCTATTCCAACTTCTCTATGGTTCATACCCTCCGATACTACTCATAGATTCATCAAAATAAGCAAACAACACATAGAAAACAGAATCTGTCAAAAACAGAACAGTTTGTAGTAATCTGTATCATTCGAATACTTCTGTAACTACGAAAATTATAAAATAAATTGGTGGACCTGAGGAATTTGTCTATTAATAATATTCAAAACCAATCAACCTAAAATCACTCTCCAGTAAATAATGGCAGCTAATCTCGTGAGCGTAAAAGCTTCTATTTTTTACAGCAAGATCGCATAGACTTCACCCAAGCCTTCCCAAAGGTTCTACTTGGCACAAACACTAATTAAAACATAAAACCACATCTAACCAGAGGCTAGATAAATTATTTATTACTAAACAGGAACAAAAATCGAGGAACAAAAATAAATTGGGTTGCCTCCCAACAAGCGCTATCATTTAACGCCCCTAGCTAGGCATGATGATTTCAATGATGCTCACATAAAAGATAAGAATTGAAACATAAAGAGAGCATCATGAAGAATATGACTAGCACATTTAAGTCTAACCCACTTCCTATGCATAGGGATTTTGTGAACAAACAACTTATGGGAACAATAATCAACTAGCATAGGAAGGCAAAACAAGCACAACTTCAAGATTTTAAGCACATAGAGCGGAAACTTGATATTATTGCAATTCCTACAAGCATATGTTCCTCACCCATAATAATTTTCAGTAGCATCATGAATGAATTCAACAATATAACCAGCACCTAAAGCATTCTTTTCATGATCTACTTGCATAGAAAATTTACTACTCTCCACATAAGCAAATTTATTCTCATCAATAGTAGCGGGAGCAAACTCAACAAAATAACTATCATGTGAAGCATAATCCAATTGAAAACTAAAATCATGATGAAAAGTTTCATGGTTATCATTATTATTAATAGCATACAAGTCGTCACAATAATCATCATAGATATCAACTTTGTTCTCATAATCAATTGGAACCTCTTCCGAAATAGTGGATTCATCACTAAATAAAGTCATGACCTATCCAAATCCACTTTCATCAATATAATCATCATAAATAGGAGGCATGCTTTCATAATAATAAATATTCTCATCAAAACTTGGGGGACAAAAAATATCATCTTCATCAAACGTAGCTTCCCCAAGCTTGTGGCTTTGCATATCATTAGCATCATGGATATTCAAGGAATTCATAGTAACAACATTGCAATCATGCTCATCATTCAAATATTTTATGCCAAACATTTTATAGACTTCTTCTTCTAGAACTTGAGCACAATTTTCCTTTTCATCATACTTATGAAAGATATTAAAAAGATGAACCATATAAGACAAACTCAATTCCATTTTTTTAGTTTTCTTTTATAAACTAAACTAGTGATAAAACAAGAAACAAAAAGATTCGATTGCACGATCTAAAGATATACCTTCAAGCACTCACCTCCCCGACAATGGCGCCAGAAAAGATCTTGATGTCTACTACACAACCTTCTTCTTGTAGACGTTGTTGGGCCTCCAAGTGCAGAGATTTGTATGACAGTAGCAAATTTCCCTCAGGTGGATGACCTGAGGTTTATCAATCTATGGGAGGCGTAGGATGAAGATGGTCTCTCTCAAGCAACCCTGCAACCAAATAACAAAGAGTCTCTTGTGTCCCCAGCACACCCAATACCATAGTAAATTGTATAGGTGCACTAGTTCGGCGAAGAGATGGTGATACATGTGCAATATGGATGGTAGATATGGGTATTTGTAATCTGAAAATATAAAAACAGCAAGGTAAATAATGATAAAAGTGAGTGTAAATGGTATTGCAATGCTAGGAAACAAGGCCTAGGGTTCATACTTTCACTATTGCAAGTTCCCTCAACAATAATTACATAGCTGGATCATATAACTATCCCTCAACATGCAACAAAGAGTCACTCCAAAGTTACTAATAGCGGAGAACAAACGAAGATATTATGGTAGGGTACGAAACCACCTCAAAGTCATCCTTTCTATTCTATCTATTCAAGAGTCGGTAGTAAAATAACATGAAGCTATTCTTTCCGTTCAGTCTATCATAGAGTTCATACTAGAATAACACCTTAAGACACAAATCAACCAAAACCCTAATGTCACATAGATACTCCATTGTCACCTCAAGTATCCGTGCGCATGATTATATGATATGCATCACACAATCTCAAATTCATCTATTCAACCAACACAAAATACTTCAAAGAGTGCCCCAAAGTTTCTACAGGAGAGTCAAGACTAAAACGTGTGCCAACCCCTATGCATAAGTTCATTGAACCCGCAAGTTGATCACCAAAACATACATCAAGTGGATCACATGAATATCCCATTATCACCACAGATAAGCACGACAAGACATACATCAAGTGTTCTCAAATCCTTAAAGAATCAATCTGATAAGATAACTTCAAAGGGAAAACTCAATCCATTACAAGAGAGTAGAGGGGGAGAAACATCATAAGATCCAACTACAATAGCAAAGCTCGCAATACATCAAGATTGTATCACTTCAATAACACAAGAGAGAGAGAGATCAAACACATAGCTACTGGTACATACCCTCAGCCCTGAGGGTGAACTACTCCCTCCTCGTCATGGAGAGCGCCGGGATGATGAAGATGTCCACCGGTGATGGGTTCCCCCTCCGGCAGGGTGCCAGAAAGGGCTCCCGAGAGGTTTTTGGTGGCTACAGTGGCTTGCGGCGGCGGAACTCCAGATCTATTGTGTTCCTCGAAGGTTTTAGGGTATATGGACTTATATAGGCGAAAGAAGTTGGTCAGGGGAGCCACGAGGGGCCCACGAGGGTGGAGGGCGCGCCCAGGGGAGGTGGGCATGTCTCCCTGCCTCATGGCTTCCTCGAAGCTTCTCTGACATGCACTCCAAGTCCCCTGGATTGCTTCCATTCCAAAAATAACTTTCCCGAAAGTTTCACTCCATTTGGACTCGGTTTGATATTCTTTTTCTTCGAAACACTGAAATAGGCGAGAAAACAGCAATATGGGTTGGGCCTCCGGTTAATAGGTTAGTCCCAAAAATAATATAAAAGTGTATAATAAAGCCCATAAACATCCAAAACAGATAATATAATAGCATGAATGCTTCATACATTATAGATACGTTGGAGACGTATCAGTGATCCTCGCGAGGTCAATCACGCCACTCTGGCAAGGGCATTGGTCATCCCATCGTCCTCCACCTCTTCCTCTACCTCGGCCGTAGCCCCGGTTGTTGCGCTCGGGGCATCGACCGATGCGTCCTTCTCGAACGGCCCTGAGCTCCTGACATTCATTGGTGTTGTGGGTGTAGAGGTTGTCGTAGGCGCAGAATCGGTTGCCCTTGGACGACTCCGGCTGGTCCCTGCTACGCTTCGTGGCTGGCTCCGCTGCGAGCACGGCTGCTCCTTTGCGCTTCACGTCCTTGGCCTTGGCTGTCTTCTCTTCTGGGTCAGCAGCTGGAAGCTCGAGGAGGGAAAGGCATCCTTCCTTAGCCCTTGTGCACAGATCCTCGTGGATGGAGAGATCCTCCATCATCTTGATGTCGCGGACGCCATCAGAAAACGATGAGATGATGGCCTCGTCCGTCACCCTGGGGATTTTGAGGCGGGCGTTGTTGAAGCGTTGGATGTATTTTTGCAGAGTCTCCCCTGGCTGTTGTTTGATTCGGCGCAGGTCACCCACGGACAGGGGGCGGTCGCGAGTGCCCTGGAAGTTGGAAATGAAGCGGCTATGCATCTCCTCCCAGGTGGAGATCGAGCTGGGAGGCAGGTTCAGGAGCCAGGTGCGGGCACCATCCTTGAGCGCCATGGAAAACCTGTTCGCCATGACCTTCTCGTCTCTGTTGGCCGCCTCGATACCCAACTCATAGAGCTGCAGGAACTCCACGGGGTCGGCAGTACTGTCGTAGCGAGGAGGCAGGTCTGGCTTGAACTTGCCGGTCCAAGCGACGCTATGCAGCTCGGTGGTGAAGGCGAGGCAACCTGCTTTGGTCACCTGAGCCTTCTGCTGATGCGGGGCTTGGTCCTGGTGGTCCGCGCGTGCTGTCGCCGGGGGCAGCGCAGGGTCTTGACGCGCTGGTGCGGGGATGCGATCTTGACACGCTGGCGCCGGGAGAACGCGAGCGCCATCTTGAGGTCAAGGGATTTCTTCGCAGCTTCTTTCTTGGCGCGCGGGCGCTGGACATGGCGGGTCTCGCCCAGGAGCCGCGCACCTTGGAGCCAGGGTGCCTTCTTGGGGAGGAGGTGGCGGAGGCAATCCCTGAGCCGCGTCGCCCATACATGACGGAGGGCGAGGCAGCGAGAGGGACGGTGCAGGAGAGCCCCCTGCGGTGCTGACGAGCTCGGTGATACGAGCGAGACACTCCTCGTAGAGGTTGTCGACGGGGCGGTAGTGCAGGAGCTCACGTGCCAGGAGCAACGCGGCTTGCGCGTCCGTGGGGGCGCGACGAGTGTGAGACAACGAACCAGCTAGGGTCAGTGACGGAGTGGCGTTGCGGCCTTCCCACCGCACCGAGGGGTGCAGCGAAGATGCTTGCTGCTTGTTCCCCGCTGGGCTGGTGGCGGCGTTGGTGGCAGGCCACGAAGAACGACGAGGAGGCCCACCGATGGGAGCTGTCTGGGCGACATGGGCGGCGAGAGCAGCCCGGCGGCCGGCGCGGGCTCGGCGAGTGTCAGCCATGGACGCGATGAAACGATGGAACGCAGATCTGCGGAGAAAAGATTTCGGTGCACCCCTACCTGGCACGCCAAATGTCGGATATCGGGTTCCGGTAAAACCCTTAAGGTTCGAACTCTAGGGTGCGCACGAAGATCTTCTCCCTACCGATCTATGCCCCAAAACCTCACCGCGATTCTAAGCTAGCACAATGAACAACACGAGCGACGCAAGGTTTATACTAGTTCGGGCCACCGTTGTGGTGTAATACCCTACTCTAGTGTGTGGTGGTGGATTACCTCTTCGGCTGATGATGAACAGTACAGAGGAAGAACAGCCTCACGAGGAGGGGTGTTCTTATGGTGGTGTGGTGCGCTGCTTGGGGAGGATTCGTCCTAAGATGCCTCTGGATCAGATGCTTCCAGATGAGATGCCTTCTACTGCGGTTGCTATCCCTATTTATAGAGGCCCTGGTCCTCTTCCCAAATATTGAGCGGGAAGGGAGCCAACAATGGCCATTTTGAAAGGGGACAACTAGTAAAAGCTATCCTGACTAAAGGTGGTCTTCGACTGCCAAAGGCACTGGTGATGATGTCGTCTTGGGCTCCATGTTGACCTCCGTCGTGCCGCTCTACTGGTCTAGGTCTTGTTGCACTGATATGGAAACCTTTGCTTGATGCATCGGTACTCTCCGCCTGCGCTTGCCCCCTTTGCACCAAAGGGGAAATGAGGACACTTCACAAGCTGGCGCCCGCCTGGTCTCAATCTTCATGGCTTGCGTCATGAGCACTTCGCGAGGTACCCCTGGCCTTGATCTCTCCGCCTCCTCGCGATCCTGCCTAGTGAGGCCACCCCTGAGGAGGCCTTGTGTCGTCCGCCCCACGAGGCTTGGCCCCTCGCGAGGGTCTTGAGCTTGGGTTGATGAAGACGGGCCGTACTGGGCCACTGCCATAGCCACGCTGCGGGCCGCAGGCAGGCAAGTCTGGGGACCCCCGTTCCCAGAACGCCGACAGTGTGTTTGTGTGTATGTGTGTGGGTGGGTGGGTGGGTGCGTGTGTGTGTGTGTGTTTGTGTGTGTATGTGTGTGTGTGTGTGTGTGTCGCGGGGTCCTCGGTGGCGGATGTAATTTAAGTGTGCATGGCTTCATCATAGAGAGGTGATGTGTATGGCATAGGCCACCAACGATGGGGTGCGAGAGAGAAAATGCCCGTAGAGAGGGAAGAGAAGGTGTGTGCGCGTGAGAGGAGTCGACATCGATAGAACGTGTTTGTTCGAGAGACACCGAGGAAGACTACTATATATTGATGGTGCATGTAGGCAGGAATTAAACGAAGGGATGGTCTTATTGGTTTCAGGGATATAGGGGAAGAGTGAGAGGGGGGTAGCTAGAAGAAGATTGTTAAGTGTGAGTGTGTGTTTTACCCATCCAGGCAGAAGTTTTGTGCACACAAGGAGAGAATGATTCAATGTGGCGTAAGGGTTGAGGGTAATTAACTACGTATGGAGACATAGAGACCTTGAACGTGCATGTGTGAGAGGTATACATGTATATGTGCGATGTGTGTGTGCGCGCGCGCATGATCGAGATAAAAGAAAGAAGACATAAGTCATAAGATCAACGACATGGGAGAGATGGATCAGTATGACAATATGCATGTATGTGAGAATGCAGGGAAGAAGGCCCGACAATTGAGCATGTGTTTTTTGTCTTTAAGAGATAGTGGCGTGGGATGGAGCATGCATCTATGGCGAGCAGAGGGAGTGAGGCACAACGATTGTGCAAAAGAGATCAACCTATAAATGCATATGTATGGAGAGACATATATAGTGTGTGTGATAGGAAGCAAGACTCCATGCGAGAAAGAAATGTTGACGGAGAAACTACAAATAGATACAGAGATGGAAATGCTAGCTAGAGGGACATCCTCTAGTTTGAGTGTTGGAGATGACCGCGGGGTGGTTTAGAGGGTGAAGTTATGTGTGTGAGAGAGAAAGATAAAAAGAGGGCACTTGACTGCATGTAGAGAGAAACATATGTAATGTGCGTGATAGGAAGCAAGAGTGAGGGCGAGAAAGAAGGTTGATGGAGAAACAGATAAATAGAAAGATAAAGATGCTAGCTAGTGTGCGTTAGAGATAGGAGTCGAGTGGATCAAAAGGCTGAATTATGTGTGTGGGTGTGAGAGAGATAGAGATAGGGTGCATGTGAGTCACATACAAACAAATATCATAGAGAAATGAGATCCCGAGAGACAGAGTTTTGTGTCTGCGAGAGAGAAAGATATTTCACAACGAGAGTGATAGCTAGAGAGAGATATGAGGGAACGCAAGATATCTCTAGGGAGAGAGAGTGTGTAAGCGACATACAAGAGAACAGTGGAGAAATATGAGACCCTGGGAGACAGAGTTTGTGTTTGTGTGTGAGAAAGAGATATTTAAGAGGAAGAGTCGTAGGTTCTCATACCTAAAGAGCGAAAGACATCTTTGTATGAGGGGTGTGCGAGTGGCACACAGGGGAATAGTTGAGAGAAATGAGACCTCGGGAGACAAAGTTTTGTGTTTGTGTGAGAGAAAGAGATTCTGCATGGAGAATCATAGTTAGAGACACATAACAGGGAGCGAGATATACTTAGAGAGAGATAGAGTGATGAAGGTCGAGGGAGAGAGTACCGTCAGTGTGTTACAAAGATAAAAGATCATTGTCTACATACAGGTAGCACGAGAGATACCCGAGAGATGATGAACATCTATAGGTCTCGAGAGATAGTCCTATATCAGCATGAGTGATAGCTATATGAGACGAATATTTGTATTAAAGGGGATTCAAATATTTAAACTAGAGATCACGACATTGATAATATCATAAGCAAATTGGTGTATCAAACATGCATATTCATTTGAATTTGGGGACACGTGTAATGTTATATAGTTTATCAATATTGGTGATCCATAGATTCTTTAATTAGAAACAATGCATGGTTTATATGCAATTAATGTCTAAATGGGATTACACTATATGTTGCATGTGTGAAACACATTATACATGTTTGAGAAGTAAAAAACGCATGAAACACACATTAATTGGAGACAGTTAGCGAGGAATGCATACATTGGATTTCAACATAAACTGGTTTCAAATATTTGAAAATCCAAATTGATGGATATAACCTTATGAATCTGAGATCATGCCATTTGTAAACCATATTTATGTATAAAGGTGTTGTGCTTTTGAAAGTATATATAAAAAATGATGTATATAGAATTTTATTCCAATCAAAAATGGATCCCGCCCGAAAAAAATAGAATACAAACGGGATTCGAATTGAGTTTGCACGGTAAACATGCACTCTGTAAAATTTGAACGAAGCGGGGAAAGTCGCAGTAACCGCCCGAAACCAAAATCTACGAGATGGAAATTACTACTGCCTATCCCTACCACGCAAAGCCTATGTGCTCGATTTCTATAGGTTTCAATACGGGTAGGTTTGTAATTTCACTCAAACATGACATAACCGCCTCCCAACCGTATTCATACACGGTGGGCACCAAAACACAGTGTGTCCTCGGCCGAAATCGACTCCCTCCCCGATTCATACATAGTGGGCGCCAAAAAAAACTCTCGTTGGTAAATATTTGGTGTATGCGAGATTACTGTCCTATCCCCAACCGACTAATATTGCTGTGATGTTGGAAATTTGAAACGGGGACTAAGTTTGTAAATTTCCTCGCATTTGAGACAAGCGCGCATTGAAGACATGGTTCCCCCCTTCCTCTCTACCTCCATTTCCCCATTCGTACTCTGTGGACGCCAAAACACCCTCTCCACCCCAGCCTCCTCCATCCGCCACCCCATCCACCGTCGTCCTCCTCCACCATGCCGGAGCTGATACCCCGACGCCGCCGTCCATTACAAGAGATCGACCTATCTCATCCACGTCTTCGGACCGGGATCCTTGCATCTCGTCCTCTCGCTTCATCCCCGCCATCATCCACCTTGCCGGCACCGCTCCTACGACCGTCTCGTCCACCATGCCCCGCCGCCACCGTCTACCCTCCTAGATCTGCTTTCACGCCGCTGACAGCCATCACTACCGCAGCACCGTCAAATTCTAAGCAGATGCATACACGGCGCCGCACCAGAGGCGATACTCTTTCATATCTGCTCAACTTATTATCGCAGCAAGAAAATAGATCGCCACTGCTTTACTCTGATTTCTTATCCGTCACTTACTTGCTAGTTGAAAGCAAAGATTGGTTGTGAAGTTGCCTTTGTCCGGTTTGCACCTTCAGATCCACCATGGAACGCTCAACACTATACTCCTAATGCTTATGGTTTTCCCCTTTTATATTCCACACTAGTTAAATCATAGTAGACTAAATTTCAAAATTGGGCCAGTCAATTTTTCAGAGCTCGCCGGAGTTCGCCGGTGCGAACGAAGGGGCTCGGGTGGGGATGGTGGTTGTGGGGGGCGGTGGTGGGGCCTCGTCGAACGAAGAAAACTCGACACGGGTGGGGGCGGGGTGGGGGGTGGGGGTGGCGGAGGAACACAAGCGGTGGGGGCCAGTGGTTCGGTCGGCGGCCCGTGCGGTCTTCTGTATGGGAAGAATCAGAGACGAGGAAGAAGAAGGGTTAGGAGACGTAGGATCTTCATCCCAGCGCCTGAAATGGTCAAGAGAAAGCAGGGAGTTGCATTCTTAATGCGCTCTGGTTCATCATGTGTGGGCACTACGCAACGAACATTTTATTATCCAAAATCTGCTTGCTCTTATTTAGCATGTTACTCTTCCGTTCTTCTTTAATAAGTACTCTCTCCGTTCCAAAATACAAGTCTTTGTATAGATTCCACCATGGACTACATCTGGAGCAAAATGAGTGAATCTACACTCTAAAATGTATCTGGATACATCTGTATGTGATCCATAGTGGAAATCTCTACAAAGACTTATATTTTGGAATGGAGGGAGTATGATAGTAGTACAGTATGTTCCTTGTAGTGAAGATGAGCAGGGACATTTGCAGTGTAGAGGTCTATACGGTCGGTTGTGATGGACACTTTGAACTCTTCGGGCCTCTTTGATTCATAGGATTTTGTAAACATGGGAATAGGATTTGTAGTGGCCTGCCCACTTGAATCCTATAAGAATATGGATAGTCATGACGAGCAAAGCTTGCTTGAGCTTTTCAAGGAAGCATTGCAACAGTATCGGTGTTACCTGAGGAAATCATACTTTGATGGCAAGTCTATAAAAGAATTTCCGGTGAAGTCTCATGTGCTAACTTTAGAAGACATTGAATGGAAAAACCTTGTTATGCACTGGTCTTGTTCCGAGGATGAGGTACTATCTATGATATCGCATGACAATTTGAACTTCTACTTTTTCGCATGTGCCTTACGGATCTTTTTTGTAGGAAATCTGCTCGAAAAAAGAATTCCGGTTTGAAAAGAACTACAGGATATCGTAAATATGATGCCCGCTGCTTTGCTCTTGTTAGTACATGTTGTCCTGTATCACTGTACTTGCATACATACCTGGTTCATTATGTGACAATAGTATGCATGATAGCTTGCTTATCAATTGTTCGCTCCAAATTATCTGATCTGTATGAATGGTTACATTAGTGTAGAATATATCCAATGCCAACGAAAATTTTTAGCTCTGCATTGTTCTTGTAAGTACCTCCTGTCCTTTATCAGTGTACTTATATTGACAGGTAGTTGTTCCTGTACCATCACTCTGCAGCTTATTTTCCTTTACCCTCCATTTTCTACACATAAGATCTATATTTACTCTTACCATAAGGTTGGATAATGCCAATGGTATTGAATAAGTTTAGCTCTGCATCGCTCTTGGTTGTACCTTTTGCCTGTATCGCTGTACTTACATTTATAGCTACTTGGTTATGTAGCATCACTCTTCATCTTATCTTAAATATTCTCCATTTTTTCTTATATTGTCACATCTATATTTACTCTTAACAAATGTAGAATAAAGGCAATCCTTATGAAGAAGATTCTATGGTAAACTTCTTGAATTGCCCCCCCCCCACCCATCAGAATGGACAAGGGCTTTATAGAGCCTGCCTTCACCAATAATGTAAGTTTTTCCTTCTCAAGCTTTCAAACTTTGTTGAGTATATTTGGTTAGGCATGACTGCAATAGTTGTTTATTTTTGGTGTTTGCATCAAATTGCATGTTTAAAGTTTATTATGTAGTTCATAAACAAAACTTTGCCCTTCTCAATTTAAGTTTTTAGTTGTACAACCAAGTTCCTTCTTCATGCCATGTAAGTTAAACTATACAAAGCAAGTGATCTTATTTTGCCAATCTGAAATGGGATAAATTGACAACACACTAACCATTGATACTTATGAGTTCTTGAACTGTAATCCAGTGGTGTCGTGAAGCTGCCAACTGCTTCACAATGTCATTTCCTGCCATGTCTTGACCTGAACAATACCATATTGTGTTAATGTTATTTTAAACTGTGTCACTTTATTCGTCGGTAAGAAATGTGATGAATTGTCAGCACTGATACTTATATGTGCAAAACATGTCATCTGTCTGCTTCTTTATCTTTCAGAGTGAGGAGGATATAAGTGTCAAACACGTGCAGTCTCATCAACTTGCTCAGCTGCTTGCGCTACAGCTCCCGAGCAGGGCTAACTGTCGGTGTTCTGGGAATGGGTGTCCCTAGACTTGCCTGCCTGCGGCCCGCAGCGTGGCTCAAGCAGTGGCCCGGTAATGCCCGTCATCATTAGCCAAAGTTCAAGACCCTCGCGAGGGGCCAAGCCTCGTGGGGTGGATGACACAAGGCCTCCTCAGGGGCGGCTTCTGAAAGTGCAACTATCCCTCGGTGGTTATGGTAATTCATAAAAACATATAGCTCATTGAGCTAATGCTATTCCAAGATAAATATTTCAGGAAAGCTCAATGATTGGTATGGCATGGATGTGAAAAGTGGACCCCTCAAAATGCTAAGGACAAAAGGATTGGCTCAAGCTCAAAGCTCAAGACTCTGCATTTTCTATTTTAGTGATCCAAGATCACATTGAGTCTATAGGAAAAGCCAATACTATCAAGGAGGGATGAGGTGTTGCTTAATGAGGTTCTTGCTCAAAATCCTTAGTGATATGCTCAAAAGCCCTCAACTACTTTCTCACATCCACATATGACCTAAACCAAAAGTCAAACTCGGCCCCACAGATTCTTTCTATCTGGCGCCACCGAGTTCAGATGTCATAGCCACTGCCACAAACCCTAGGCAAATCGGTCTCACCGATAGGGATCTCGGTCTCACCGAGATGGGATTGTAATATCTCTATTTCCCTTCGTAACATTTCGGTCCCACTGAGATGAGCGATCGGTCCCACTGAGATTGCAATGTAAACTCTCTGTTTCCCTTTCGTAATGTTTTGGTCCAACCGAGATGAGCAAATCGGTCCCACCGAGTTTACCTGACCAACTCTCTGGTTAGCTTATTACCAAAATCGGTCTCACCGAGTTTGTGTAATCGGTCTCACCGAGATTACGTTATGCCCTAACCCTAACCATATCGGTCCTACCGAGTTGCATGTCGGTCCCACCGAAAATCCTAACGGTCACTAGATTTACTGAATCGGTCTGACCGAGTTTCTCAATTCGGTCCCACCGAGATTGGTAAGTTGTGTGTAACGGTTAGATTTTATGTCGAGGCTATATATACCCCTCCACCTCCTCTTCATTTGTGGAGAGAGCCATCCGAACATGCCTACACTTCCAACTTACATTTTCTGAGAGAGAACCACCTACACTTGTGTTGAGGTCAAGATATTCCAATCCTACCATATGAATCTTGATCTCTGGCCTTCCCCAAGTTGCTTTCCACTCAAATCTTATTTCCACCAAATCCATATTCTGTGAGAGAGAGTTGAGTGTTAGGGAAACTATCATTTGAAGCACAAGAGCAAGGAGTTCATCATCAACACACCATTTGCTACTTCTTGGAGAGTGGTGTCTCCTAAATTGGCTATGTGTCACTTGGGAGCCTCCGACAAGATTATGGAGTTGAACCAAGGAGTTTGTTCGGGAAAGGAGATTGCCTACTTCGTGAAGATCTACCCCTAATGAGGCAAGTCCTTTGTGGGCGACGGCCATGGTGGGATAGACAAGGTTGCTACTTCGTGGACCTTTCTTGGGTGGAGCCCTCCGTGGACTCACGCAACCATTACCCTTCACGGGTTGAAGTCTCCATCAACGTGGATGTCCGATAGCACCACCTATCGGAACCACGGATCAAAAATATTCATGTCTCCAAATTGTGTTTGCCTCCTCAAACTCATCCCCTTTACCTTCATATGCAATTGTGTTACTTTCTGCTGCTATACTCTAGAATTGCATGTGTAGGTTGATTGCTTGACTTGTGCTAAGTTGCTAAAACCTGCCAAGAATTAAAATTGGGAAAAGGCTAAACTTTGATTTTGTCAAGAAGTCTAATCACCCCCCTCTAAACATACTTTCGATCCTACAAGTGGTATCAGAGCCTTGGTCTCCATTTGCTTTGATTTCCATAGCCTTTGGTGGTCATAGCCTTGGTTTCACAACCTAGGAGAGTATGGCGTCTAGTGAGGGAAATTATCACCATAGAGGTCCTTACTTTGATGTTACTAATTTTGCTAGTTGGAAGCATAAGATGAAAATGCATATTCTTGGACATAACCCTACCGTATGGGCTATTGTGTGTATTGGCTTGCAAGGTGAATTCTTTGATGGGAGAGAACCGAACCGTGAAGCTAGCGCGAAAGAGTTGAAGATGTTGCAATACAACGCTCAAGCTTGTGATATCCTCTTCAACGGATTGTGCCCCGAAGAATTCAACAAAATCAGTCATCTTGAGAATGCAAAGGAAATTTGGGACACTTTGATTTACATGCATGAAGGTACCGACTCCGTCAAGGAATCCAAATTGGATGTGCTTCAAAGTCAACTTGACAAGTTCAAGATGATGGATGGTGAAGGCGTCGCTGAAATGTACTCTAGGCTTGCTCTCATCACAAATGAGATTGCCGGCTTAGGAAGTGAAGAGATGAGCGACAAATTCATCATCAAGAAGATCCTAAGAGCCTTGGATGGAAAATATGATACTGTGTGCACATTGATCCAAATGATGCCCAATTACAAGAATCTCAAGCCAACGGAGGTCATTGGAAGAATTGTTGCTCATGAGATGTCACTCAATGATAAGGAAGAGCTCCATAACAAGTCAAGTGGTGCTTACAAAGCCTCATGTGAAGCTCCCCCATCATCAAGTGAGAAACAAACCTTCAATGAAGAATTGAGCCTAATGGTGAAGAATTTCAACAAATTCTACAAGAGTAGGAGCAAGGAAAGAAGTTCCAAGTCAAGGTCCTACAATGACAAAAGATCTTCGAGTCGAGAGTGTAATTGCTACAATTGTGGAAGACCCGGACACTATTCCAATGAGTGTACGGCTCCCTACAAGAGAAGAGAAGAGTCACCTAAGAGAAGAAGTAGAAGAGAAGAATCACCACCAAGAGAGAGAAGGAGTAGAGATGATCGTTATGAACGAAGAACATCCCGGAGGAGCAAGGATTCGGAAAGGAACGACAAATCATCAAAGAGCTACACAAAACGAAGACATCAAGCTCATGTTGGTGAATGGGTATCCGGCTCCGACTCCGAACATCATTCCGAGAGAAGCTATCACTCCCACTCAGAACATACTCAAGATGAAGGTGTTGCCGGTCTAGCACTTGTGTCAACCAACTCCTACGACATATTTGATTCACCAAATGAAGGACTTGGAAGATGCTTCATGGCTAAAGGCCCTAACGTATTACACCCCAAGTATGTTGATTTCAATAGTGATGAAGATGACTTGCTAGGTGATGATGATTTACTTGTTGACAGCTCTAGTGATGAATACTATGATGAAACATCAATTAATCATGCTAATCAAGATTAAACGAATGACAATGATAAGGAGAAGATTGAGCTTCTAACTAAAGAACTAAACACTCTTAAGTTAGCTCATGAAACTATCTTAGGAGATCATTGAGAACTTTTAAGGACTCATGAGAAATTACGTTTTGAAAAGCTCAACCTTGAGCAAGAACATGAGTTTTTAAAAGCTATCAATGATGATCTTCGCAAGTAAAGTTCTTCTTACATTGCCAAGCGTTTACTCTTATCTACTTACATGCCTCAAGTCAAGTCTAGTAACAAGAATAAGAAAGATTCTTCCTCTAGTAGTAACAACAATTATCATGATAAATCCAATGTTGTTGCTTCTAGTAGTTCTCTTAATTCCACTAATGATTCTCTTAGCCAAGTTACACTTGAGCAAGAAAACAGCTTATTGAAGGGAACTATAGAGAAAGGTGTTTACAAGAGCCTTGCCGGAAGTAAGCAATTCGGGGAAATTGTACGCAAGCAAGGAAGGCACCGGAAGAACCAAGGTGTCGGTTTTAAACGAAAGTTCAATGCCAATGGAGTTGAGCGGGAAGAAGATCAATACCCCAAGACAAAGTTTGTTCCTCAACAAGAGAAGTATGATCCTACTTCTTTCCAAGGGACACAAGCTCAAGATGATCTTCCACCACAAGACCACCAGCAAAAAGGCAAGGACAAGCTTCAAGAGGATATTGATGCATTTGAAGAAGCTCCTAAGGCCTTGGACAAGTGGGTTCCCAAGACTACGTCAAGTTCTACTTCATCAAGTACGACTACAACTCCAAGGATTCCCATCAAGATGGTGTGGATCCCAAAGAAGAAGAACTAGAGAGTTCTTGAGGGTGACTCCGCCAACATACTTCACTCTTATCATTTTGGCGAGGACAAGTGCAACCAACTTCCACATATTGCACTAGTTCATGGAGTCACAAACCCTCTTGTTGGTAAGACAAGGGACAAGGCAACCCAAGGCTTTCATAGACATCATCTTGTGTGTGCATCACTCTATGTCTATGGATATCTTGTTTGTTCCTTTGGGACTAACTCGTGTAGGTATTGAAAGTGCAGCTCACTCCAAAGGATTGCTCCAAAATATCTACATCAACATAGAGCATCCACGTCATCAACACCTACATGAAGTCAACATCGACAAAACCCAAGGTTAGTTCATCCCTCTTTGGGGGGATCTCACATCTAGGGGGAGCTTTACTCTAAAATTGAGACAAAGCAACTCTAATGATGTGAACACATCAATCCATTATGTAAAAGTGGCAACCCCACTTGAGCTTAAACGATGAGTATGACCTATGATCAAATGTTCTCATTTGACTCCTAAGTCAATACTCATATATAGATGACCTAGTCATCGCCAATTGCTTGATAGATGCTAGAATTGGTTGTGCATGCTTTATCACATATTTTATCTGCTATTTTATTGTGTGAGCATGTTGTTTGCATATTTTACTCCACTTGTAGTTTTGCTTGTTTGGCTCCTTTTCTTTTTGCCAAGTGGATGGACAAGAATGCCTAAGAACCCTCTCTATATATATATGCTATTCTTGTCTCAAACTCTATTCATACTACATCACAAAGTTTGATCAAGTCAGATTCAAACCACTCTGTGTGAGGAGCACTCGGAGTCGCCGATTCGTCATAGACTTAAACTTCCAAAACTTCTTTGTGAGTTTCGGTCTGACCAATTCATCCTTTTCGCCCATACCGAGATCACTAAATCGATCTAGGTTTTCAATCTCGGTGCAACCGATTTGAACTTTTCGGTCACACCGACTGGCAGCAACTGCTTGCAGTTACGCATCTCGGTGCCACCAAGTCGTTCCACTCGGTCACACCGACATGGTCAGGCTATATATAACCCTGGGCCAAAATTTGGAAATTTCTCCGAATCCCTTCGCCCGCGCTCAGCTTGCTCTGCCTCCCTGGGTCTCCGGATTGTCCTCCACGTCGCCAGCCGCCTCCCGCCGCTGGTCTCCACTGCCATCAATGGAAATCATCTCCGTCGTTACCGCCGTAGCAAGTCCTCCGCCGAACTTAGGGGTATTGTCGTGGATTAAGTCATACTGGGTGATGATTCACGCCAGATGATCCGGGCAGTTGACAGGGAGTCAACACCAAGCCGGGTTAAGAAACTCCGGTTTAAAATTAAGGTCTGTCAACGTAAAGTTGCAAACCAAGCCGGTTTAAGAAATGCCGGTCTTAGAAGACGGTTGAACAAGCCAAAAAATCGGTTTAAAATTCAGCCAAAGTTCAAATGGAAACCGTGTAGTCGAGACTTTTTGGGGGCTGCCAGGCCCAAATGCGAGGCTTTTTGTGGGCTGCCAGGCCACTGAGTTGAACCATTTAACAAAGCCTTTTAAGATAGACCTCCAACTAGCCAATCACCGTTTTAACTTTGACAAGTTCAGGATCTCAAGGAGAGTAACTGTCAAACGTTCGGAGGGCCGTGCCAGGATGACCTGGATAGGAGTGTGTTACTTGATGAAGGCAGGTTAACCCGGGGTTTTAGGTAAATGTACGAGGCTTCCAAGCCGTGGGTCGATACCCAGCTACAAGGGTCCATTCAGACTTCTTGGTATTGGACCAAGGAGCCCCCAAGTAATGTGATGAGCGGTGCTCATTAGGTGCCTATGTTTGAGTTGTGTATAGCATCGAAACTCTCTTTGGCCCTTTGGGTGTGAAGTTCCCAAGCTTTGTTGTGGCGTGATAGCCGGATTAATGGATAGAACTCCGCTTTGTCAGCTGAAGCCCCCATGTAACCAATAATATGATAAGCCAATAAGGCGAGATACCCATGTTTGAACCGTGCATCATGGCAACAGGTTCTCTTCGACATTCTTTAACTTTTTGCAAGAGATAAATTCTTCTTGAACCGGGATTTTGAACCGGATTTGAGAGCTTCAAAGCTTCGTGATAGATAAATTTCCCTTGAACCAGATTCTAAACCGGATATTTGGAGAGCTTCAATGCTTTGAGAGAAAGATGTCTCTCGAACTGGATGTTGAACCGGAATCCTTTCTGCTGACTCGGAACTTCTTCATTGAGCCGGGATTTTGTCATATACTTTTTGAACCGGAAATTCTCTGACGGCCTGTAAATTTTCATCAATATAACAGTTGCCTACGGGACCGGGTTATCTTTCCCTTCAACATCCTGGGGCATTTGAATTTGCTGAAATTGGCAAGATTTGCTGAGTCATATCATCGTAGCCCCCGAGTCTCAAAGGTGACTCAAGGAGTTGGCTTGAGACTCTTCCATATTTGACCGTGATATAAACTGGCATAACTTGTATATCATTGGTGTTGATAGCACGATGTGAATCCACAAAAGGTTGAGGTGACTGGGGCGGGTTATAAATGATCCCATATGAGCCGTGTCAGCAACTCGGCCAATGGTTCCTTCCAACTGGTGATTTGAAGTTAATCAAACTATAGTGGCGGCGACTTGTGCGCCTGCCCATTGAGCCACCCAGCGTATATGGCGGTTGATGAAAATTTGCCACCAATTTGAAAGAAAACCGGGCTACCCAAGCTGTGACTTGCTTTATACTCAATAAACACCTTATGTAGACAGGTGCGGCCCGGTGTGTTGATGTAGACCAGGCCACGAGAGGCGGACGGAAAAGATGAACTCAGCATCAGAGATGACTCAAACAGATGAACCGGCCGCGGTGTTGTAAACCGGCGCGGACGGGCGAGTTAACCACGTCGTTTTCATGTAGTGAACAATTGTCCTGCATCAACAGTATTGCAGACCAAGACAAAGATAAACTGCTCTTTCACAAAAAATAATATGTACCAATAAAATATATTTTAGATGGATATCACCTGATGTGTTAGGCCAGAAATTATCCGCCATGGAGTTGATGATCACCACAGTGATGCTAAAATTAATCACGGCCGAGCCGGCCAGACGAGCAGACGGATGATCCGGCCACGGTGTTGTAAACCGGTGCGGACGAGCAAGTTGTCCTCCGTGTTGTAAACCGGCGCGGACATATGAACCTGTGGCCAGGGCGGACGGGCGAGTCGTCCGTGGTGCTGTAAGGTGGTACGGATGGGCGAGTTGGCCGGCGTGTTGATGTAAACCGGACTTCGGGGCGGCGGTGATTTATCAGTGTGATATACGCAGATGCTGGTGTAGAACAGCTAGCGTGCGCCGTCCGCAGTAGGGCATCACTTTTATAGTGAGCACTTATCCTATATAAAAAGATATAGGCCAGAGTAATTGTTCTCAAGTAATTTAATATGTGCTGATAAGGTGTATAAAAAGATAGCACCTGGTATATTTTGTCCGGTGAACACAAACGTTGGTGCTAGATATTGTTTGGATGTAATCTGGATGGACCAGCAGATGATGACTCATTCCGATGATGACTCATTCCTCTGTTCCCGTAATAGTACCGTGCAATACTAATTGAATTTGCTTTCATGCATGTGTAGGGAAGACAAACATGTATCCAGTTTGACCCTCCTCTTCCTTTGGCGTGAGCTTTCTGTAACAGTCCACCCGCAGCACTTTCTGTTGTCATTTGAAGTACACCAATCTGATAGCAGCGGCGACTTAGGGCAGCCGCAACGCGCGGTAGAAGCCGGTCCTGAGGGCACCGGCGAACGACGAGGCACGGCAGTTTAAAACGGGGCGGTTCACCGGAGGAGCACCGCCGAGGACGAGAACCTGGCGGCTTAAATGTAGGTTCGACGCCTGGGTCGAACTAGCGACCGATGGGATAACTCAATGGCGCGGTAACCCGGTGGCGGGTTAGTAGTGGAGCACGAGTCCGTGGAGTCATCATAAGTGAGGACGGTTCAGAGGTTGTAACGAGGGAACTCCGGTGGGTCAACGAAATGCATCCGCAACAGCAGCAGGTTGGAAAAATGCAATCATAGCCAGCTTAGTGCAGCCACATGGAAGAGGACCCACAAAGCAAGGCGGGCCGAAGCGGCGTGCCAGCACGCCAGCAAGGGCGACTCCAGGCGTGACGGCGAGTGGCAAATGGCCGTTGCCGCGGGCGCGACGGGGCAGGCGGCCCGTTCTGGAGGCCCGATGGGGGCACGGGCGATGGAGCAGTCCTCGTCCATTTTTGCTTCCGGGTTGTAGTGGCTCTGGCCCAATCCAGCTCCATGATTTCCTCCGGGTGACTCGGGCCCGGCCCCAAATGGAAGTACCAGCGTGCGAGGCGACGGCAAGGCCACTCGGTGACCTGGGTCGGCGGAGGTAGGGCACAGCCATGGGTGACGGCGGCTTTCTTGCTGGCCTCGGGTGAAATGGCTGGGCGCGTGCCATAGCAGGCCTTATTAGCAGGTCAGGCAGTAGTAGCGGCTTGCAGCTGCGGGGCGAGCGGCTCGACGGATACAATCCAGAGGCGCGGAGCGGTTTCTCCAGCGACGGCTCAACGGGCAGGAGGCGCCGAAGTCATCCAGGATGCCTAAAAGCCGAGGCGACGCCGGGATCTGAAGTAGAGGGATCCGGAGGCACAGCGCGGCTGCAGCTCAGAGTGGTTGGCTCGCCGCGGACAGCTCAGAAACACGGAGGCACAAAGACGCTAGGTAGCTCGAGGCAACAGAAGCAGAGGCGGGTCACGGAACGAGTCCGGGTCGTGGTTGGTTGGATGAGTCCCCGACCGTGTTTTCCTCTGGATCGTGGGCCTCCCTTCTTTCTCTTTTTTTTAAACAGCGTATATACTTCCGTCCTTGCATGCAGGAGATGCTGGCAGCCGTGCCTCTCTGCTTTTGCTGTTGATTGCTGATTTCCTTTTATGATGACGTGAAAAACAACAACACAAACATGGTACCTTGGCCGATTGAACCTCTCGCAACCTCGGGACTTGATCATTGGACCAGGGGAGATGCAGTAGCAGTCGAATACGAACGCCGTACAGGTTGATACTGCAGCGATTTTTTTTGGCAACCTTGACTCGGCGACTTGATCGCTTGCCAGGCGCACGTTACGCTACGAAAATTCTTCTAGTATTCTTGTCAACCTGCGTGACTTGATCCCTGCGCTTGATTGATCTTGTGCATGTCTTTGATCTGCAATAAAGGCGGCGATGTACTCAATGTCACCTTAATTTCTCTTGATCTTGATCCTTGTACTATCAGCTCCAAAGCTAAACCCGATCACAAACAATAAATTTGCTGGCTCTTCCACGTGTGACGATTCGCAAGCTTCTCGATCCCTGAAAGAGATCCCTTCAAGAACTCAACACCACCGTGCGCAGGCCCCACGGTGGGCGCCAACTGTCGTGGATTTGTCACGGCAGTTGTCCTTAGTGTCAGGACTTAGTCGCGAGGCCAACGCATCTATGTGGTAGCTTGAGAGGGGTTGGGCGGAATCGAGAGACGCAACGCAAGACAAGGGTTTAGACAGCTTCGGGCCCCGGGAAACATCATTCGGTAAAAACCCTACATGTTGTTTGAGGTTAGGTCTCATTATCATCACGAGAGAGTCGCCGTAAACCGGCTCTCCTCTAGTTGTGTCTAGACCTAGAGATTATTGATTGTTGTCTGTCCCTCTTTGGGGAGCCCTGCCCCTCCTTATATATGTTGAAGGGGCGGTTTACATGTGGAGTCCTATTAGGATTAGGACTAGTCTATCTCTAATACAAACCGGATACAAGTCCGGATCTTCCTTGTAAAGTAAATATTCCTCACACCTTTTCTCTTAAACCGGCCCACCATAGCGTGATCCGGCCTTCTATAAACCGCCCGTTGGGCCACCGGGTCTTGTCGCTCCTATGACCCGCCTGCCGGATTACCAATGAATCGTAAACCGTCATGTCCGAGTGGGTCGCCAGTGAATCGCCAAACTCTAGCCGGGTCATACATCCGGCGGTTTACGCCGCGGGGTATATCCCCGACAGGTATGTTGTCAGAATTTGCACTATGTCAGATCAGAGTGACAGCCAGAACAGAGATGAAGAGCAAGTTCACTTGAGTGAGGGCACTAGTCCCTCCAGTACCTCAGATGAGGGCAGTAGGAGCACACCCAGCAACTTGCCAGAAGCTGCCACCAGGGCCAGAAAGAAGAGAACCTCAGACTCTGAAGATGAGGACTATGTGGCAGAAGAGGATGAAGCCACATCTAGGAAGGTGCTAAAGAAAGAATATGGCACAACTGCTGCCATCAAGCCTAGCATGAACAGGAAAGTTCTAGCCAAGAGAACACCTATGTTGAAGGTTAGAGGATCAACTCAAGAGACTTTGGGATCTGAACCCAAAGAGCAAGAAGTGACTGAAAAGAAAAGGAAAGAAAGAGCTAAGAAGACTATGGCCAGAGTAGTTGGAAAACCCTCTATGATGGAAGAAGAGGAAGAGGTTGCTGCACCAGCACCTAAAGCTCAAAAGCTTATGGGAGATGCTATAAGATTAGGGGCTGCTCCATCAAAGAAGCCCAAAGAAGCTCCCAAGGTAGTTGCACCTAAGCCTAAAGCTGCACCCAAGAGGAACACCAGGAGTATTCCTGCTGAAGAGAAGAACAAGGCCCAGTGCCTGAAGCTGCTGAAGAAGAAGAAGATGATGAGTCACATGTCTTGAGGAAGCTGAAGCCCAAGATTCCAGATCACAATGATGCTCATCCAGTAGCTGAGGACATGAAGCTAAGGAAGGATGCTGGACTCAGACAATGGAGATTGATAGATCCCTATGCTGTCAGGAGAAGGACTGTTGTGGACTACAGGTTCCATACAAAGGAATAGCAGGACTTCTATGAGACAGTGCTGCTTGATAAGAAGCCAATTGTCTGTGATATGAGATGGGTGGACTGGGAGTACATCAGGAAAAATGAAGAGCATTATCCTGGAGTCTATGATAGTTTCAAGTCTTGTGGGGTAGATGACTTTGTTGGGCAGAAGCTCACAAAGTGGAATGATGAGCTTATTATGCAGTTCTACTCCACAACTCATTTCTACCCAGATGGAAGGATTGTCTGGATGTCTGAAGGTATTAGGTGCCAATCAACTGTTGAAGAATGGGCAAAATTGATCAATGCTCCTAAGGAGAATGAAGATGACTTGGATGTTTATGCCAAGAAGAAGAAGCATCACAACTCCATGGCACACATGTACAGAGAGATCCCAGATGCTGCTATTGAAACTCATAAGTTTGGATCAGTACACTTTCTGCTGTCAGGATTGCCAACAATCAACTGGATCATCAGGCACACTCTGTTGCCAAAGTCAGGTGATCACAAGATGATCAGAGGCCATGCAATTAATTTGCTTCACATATTTGATGTGCCTCAGAATTTCAAAGTCATGAGCTTAATTGTTGAGACTATCAAGAGGACAGCTGCTGACCAGAAGAGGAGTTGTGGGTATGCCCCATAGATTCAGGAGCTCATCAACTCCAAGATGGGCACTGGCACTTATCTCTTGGACAAGGAACACCTGCCCATCTACCTAGACTTTGAGGACAACACTGTAGTGATGGATGAGAATGAACCATCTTCCGTGCAAGAACAAGAAAAGAAGGAGAAATCAAGGACAGAGAAGGCTGCAAAGATGCCAACAATTGATGAGGCATCTCAGTATTTCCTGAAGAGCAAGCAAGATCAGCTTGGCTACTTGATTGCCTCCTCTCTAAGGATTGAGAAGGGTTTGGCCACCCTGACACAAAATCAGGAGAGCTTGGAGAGAATCATGGAGCAGAAGTTCTATGATTTAGATGTGAAGGTCACTGAGATACAGTTAGTTGTTGAGCAACTACAGGACGAAATGGACGAGAAGAAGGGCAAGTCTACCACAGATACATTTGCTAGAGTGCCCAGAGGCCAAAGATCTGCTGCAGTGCCAGTGACAGACACCAGAGCAACTTCATCAGCACCAGCAACAGCTTCAGTGCCACCAGCTCCAGTAGCCACTCCACCAGCTCCATCAACCTCAACGGATGCCTTCATCCTTGTAGTCATTTCTACACCACCACATCAAGACCAAGCCTGAGAGTCGATTTAGCACTATGCATTTTTTATGAACTTTTTGGTAACTTGTTGCCAAAGGGGGAGAAAATGTATAGATCATAGGCTCCGAGAGAGAGTGTTGCTTTTGTTCTCTCTTGTTTTTGGTGGTTGAACTTTATTTGTTTGCTTGTTTGAGATACATTCTGCGTTTGTGTGATACTTGGATGATCATGTGTTTGATCATATGCTATTCTACATTAATGCTTGTTGGATGATATTATCTCTTATATCCTCATATGATCATTCACTGTGCTTGGTGATGAGTGCATGTGTTTAATTATTATCATTTTGAGCGCTCCACCAAGATGTATGTGACATGGAAGAGTAACCCATGATCCTAATTCATTGTGCATTTGTAGTCGAAAGCAAATCTTAAACTATGCACAAATTTAGGGGGAGATCTTGTTTTTCACATACTTCTCAAAGCGACAATGTTTTCAATCTTATTATCACTTGTCGAAGCTTTGATCTATATATTGTCATCAATTACCAAAAAGGGAAAGATTGAAAGTGCAACTATCCCTAGGTGGTTTTGGTAATTCCTAAAAACATATAGCTCATTGAGCTAATGCTATTCCAAGATAAAGTGGACCCCTCAAAATGCTAAGGACAAAAGGATTGGCTCAAGCTCAAATCTAAAGACTCTACATTTTCTATTTTAGTGATCCAAGATCACATTGAGTCTATAGGAAAAGCCAATACTATCAAGGAGGGATGAGGTGTTGCTTAATGAGGTTCTTGCTCAAAATGCTTAGTGATATGCTCAAAAGCCCTCAACTACTTTCTCACATCCACATATGACCTAAACCAAAAGTCAAACTCGGCCCCACCGATTCTTTCTATCCGGCGCCACCGAGTTTAGATGTCATAGCCACTGCCACAAACCCTAGGCAAATCGGTCTCACCGATAGGGATCTCGGTCTCACCGAGATGGGATTGTAATCTCTCTATTTCCCTTCGTAACCTTTCGGTCCCACCGAGATGAGCGATCGGTCTCACCGAGATTGCAATGTAAACACTTTGTTTCCCTTTCGTAACGTTTTGGTCCAACTGAGATGAGCAAATCGGTCCCACCGAGTTTACCTGACCAACTCTCTGGTTAGCTTATTACCAAAATCGGTCTCACCGAGTTTGTGTAATCGGTCTCACCGAGATTACGTTATGCCCTAACCCTAACCATATCGGTCCTACCGAGTTGCATGTCGGTCCCACCGAAAATCCTAACGGTCACTAGATTTACTGAATCGGTCTGACCGAGTTTCTCAATTCGGTCCCACCGAGATTGGTAAGTTGTGTGTAACGGTTAGATTTTGTGTCGAGGCTATATATACCCCTCCACCTCCTCTTCATTCGTGGAGAGAGCCATCAGAACATGCCTACACTTCCAACTTACATTTTCTGAGAGAGAACCACCTACACTTGTGTTGAGGTCAATATATTCCAATCCTACCATATGAATCTTGATCTCTAGCCTTCCCCAAGTTGCTTTCCACTCAAATCTTCTTTCCACCAAATCCATATTCTGTGAGAGAGAGTTGAGTGTTGAGAAGACTATCATTTGAAGCACAAGAGCAAGGAGTTCATCATCAACACACCATTTGTTACTTCTTGGAGAGTGGTGTCTCCTAGATTGGCTAGGTGTCACTTGGGAGCCTTCGACAAGATTGTGGAGTTGAACCAAGGAGTTTGTATGGGCAAGGAGATCGCCTACTTCGTGAAGATCTACCCCTAGTGAGGCAAGTCCTTCGTGGGCGACGGCCATGGTGGGATAGAGAAGGTTGCTACTTCGTGGACCCTTCGTGGGTGGAGCCCTCCATGGACTCGCGGAACCGTTACCCTTCTTGGGTTGAAGTCTCCATCAACGTGGATGTACGATAGCACCACCTAGCGGAACCACGGCTCAAAAATCTTCGTGTCTCCAAATTGCGTTTGCCTCCTCAAACTCCTCCCCTTTACCTTCATATGCAATTGTGTTACTTTCCACTGCTATACTCTAGAATTGCATGTGTAGGTTGATTGCTTGACTTGTGCTAAGTTGCTAAAACCTGCCAAGAATTAAAATTGGGAAAAGGCTAAGCTTTTATTCTTGTCAAGTAGTCTAATCAGCCCCCCTCTAGACATACTTTTAATCCTACAGCCTCACCAGGCAGGCTCGCGAGGACGCAGAGAGATCAAGGCAAGGGGTACCTCGCGAGGTGCTCATCACGCAAGCCATGACGATCGACACTAGGCGGGCGCCTGGCGGGCGCCAAATTGTGCAGTGTCCTCGTTCCCCCTTTGGTGCAAAGGGGGCGAGCGCAGGCGCGGAGTACCAAGGCATCAAGCAAAGGTTTCCATATCGGTGCAACGAGACCAAGACCAGCAGAGCGGTAGGATGGAGGTCACCATGGAGCCCAAGAAGGCGTCATCACCACTGCCTTTAGCAGTCGAAGACCACATTTAGTCAGGATAGCTTGTACTAGTTGTCCCCTTTCGAAATGGCCGTTGTTGGCTCCCACCCCGCTCAATATTTGGGAAGAGGACCAGGGCCTCTATAAATAGGGCTAGCCACCACAGTAGAAGGGGGGAATCAAATCAGAGAAAGAGTGAAGGGAGACTCAAACCCTTCCCAAGCAGAACACTCCACCACCACAAGAACACCTCTCACGAGGTTGTTCTTCCTCTATACTATTCATCATCATCCCAAGAGGCAATCCACCACACCACACACTAGAGTAAGGTATTACACCACAACGGTGGCCCGAACTAGTATAAACCTTGCTTCCCTCGTGTTGTTCATCGTGCCAGCTTAGAATCGCAGCGAAGTTGTGGGCGTGAATTGGTAGGGAGAAGATCTTCATGCGCACCCCAGAGTTCGAACCTTAAGGTTTCTGCCGGAACCTGATATCCGATATTTGGCGCGCCAGGTAGGGGTGCGCCAAAATCTTTTTCCGCTGATCTGCGTCCCATCGCTTTGTCACGTACATGGCAGACGCTCGCCGAGCTCGCACCAAGCACCGGGTTGCTCTTGCCGCCCGCATCGCCTAGATGGCTCCCGTCGGTGGGCCTCCTCGTCGTTCTCCGTCGCCTGCCACCACCGGCCCGGCGGGGAATGAGTAGCAAGCATTTTCGCTGCACCACTCGGTGCGGCGGGAAGGCCGCACCGCCACTCTCTTGCTGACCCCAGTTGGTTCATCGTCTCACGCTCGTCGCACCCCCACGGACGCGTAGGCCGTGTTGCTCCTGGCATGTGAGCTCCTGCACTACCGCCCCGTCGACGACCTCTACGAGGAGTGGCTCGCTCACAGCACCGAGCTCGTCAGTGCCGTAGGGGGCTCTCCTGCGTCGTCCCTCTTACTTCCTCGCCCTCCATCATGCATGGGCGACGCGGCTCACGGAGCGCCTCCGCCACCTCCTCCCCAAGAAGGCGCCCTGGCTCCAAGGCATGCAGCTCCTGGGCGAGACCCGCTGCGTCCAGCGCCCCACGCCAAGAAAGAAGCTGCCAAGAAATCCCTCGGCCTCAAGATGGCGCTCGCATGCTCCCTGCAGAAGCACGTCAAGATCGCATCCTCGCACCAGCGCGTCAAGACCCCACGCAGCCCCCAGCGGCAGCGTGCGCGGACCATCCAGACCAAGCCCCGCATCAGCAAAGGGCTCCGGTGACCAAAGCAGGTTGCCTCGCCTTCACCACCGAGCTGCGTAGCGTCGCCTGGCCCGGCAAGTTCAAGCCAGACCTGCCTCCTCGCTACAACGGTACTGCCGACCCCGCCGAGTTCCTGCAGTTCTACAAGTTGGGAATCAAGGTGGCCAATAGAGATGAAAAGGTCATGGTGAACTGGTTTCCCATGGTGCTCAAGGACGGTGCCCGCACCTGGCTCCTGAACCTGCCTCCCGGCTCGATCTCCTCCTGGGACGAGATGCGTAGCTGCTTCATCGCCAACTTCCAGGGCACTCGCGACCGCCCCCCGTCCATGGGTGACCTGCGCCGCATCAAGCAACAGCCAGGGGAGACCCTGCAGAAATACATCCAGCGCTTCAACAACGCCCGCCTCAAGATCCCCAGGGTGACGGACGAGGCCATCATCTCAGCGTTTTCTGATGGCGTTTGCGATGTCAAGATGAAGGAGGAGCTCGCCATCCACGAGAAAATGTGCACATCTCTGGAGCTGTTCAACCCGGCGACCAAGTGCGCAAGGCCTGAGGAAGGACGCCTCTTCCTCCTCGAGCTTCCAGTTGCTGACCCAGAAGAGAAGAAAGCCAAGGCCAAGGACGTGAAGCGCAAAGAAGCCATCGTGCTCGCAGTGGATCCGGACATGAAGCACGGCAGGGACCAGCCAGAGTCGTCCAAGGGCAACCGATTCTGCGCCTACCACGACCTCTACACCCACAACACCAACGAACGCCAGGAGCTCAGGGCCGTCCGAGAAGGACGCATCGGTCGATGATGACCCACAAGTGTAGGGGATCTATCGTAGTCCTTTCCATAAGTAAGAGTGTCGAACCCAATGAGGAGCATAAGGAAATGATAAGCGGTTTTCAGTAAGGTTTTCTCTGCAAGCACTGAAATAGTAGGTGATAGATAGTTTTGTGATAAGATAAATAGTAACGAGCAAAAGTAAATAAAGTAAATAAAGTGCAGCAAGGTGACCCAATCCTTTATGTAGCAAAGGATAAGCCTGGACAAATTCTAATAATAAGGAAGAAGCTCCCGAGGACACATTGCGAATTATCGTCAAGCTAGTTTCATCACGTTCATAAGATTCGCGTTCGGCACTTTGATAATTTGATATGTGGGCGGACCGGCACTTGGGTACTGCCCTAACATGGACAAGCATCCCACTTATGATTAACCCCTATTGCAAGCATCCGCAACTACAAAAAGGAGTATTAAGGTAAACCTAACCACAGCATTAAACATATGGGTCCATATCAAACACTAACGAAGCAACGCATAAACTAGGGTTTAAGCTTCTGTCACTCTAGCAACCCATCATCTACTTATTACTTCCCTATGCCTTCCTCTAGGCCCAAATAATGGTGAAGTGTCATGTAGTCTACGTTCACATAACACCACTAGAGGAGAGACAACATACATCTCATCAAAATATCGAACCAATACCAAATTCACATGACTACTAATAGCAAGACTTCACCCATGTCCTCAGGAACAAATGTAACTACTCACAAAGCATTCATGTTCATAATCAGAGGTGTAATAATATGCATTAAGGATCTGAACATATGATCTTCCACCAAGTAAACCAATAAGTATCAACTACAAGGAGTAATCAACACTACTAGCAACCCACAGGTACCAATTTGTGGTTTTGGATACAAGATTGGATACAAGAGATGAACTAGGGTTTGAGAGGAGATGGTGCTGGTGAAGATGTTGATGGTGATTGACCCCCTCCCGATGAGAGGATCATTGGTGATGACGTTGGTGATGATTTCCCCCTCCATGAGAGAAGTGTCTCCGGCAGAACAGCTCCGCCAGAGCCCTAGATTGATTTCGCCAAGGTTCCGCCTCGTGGCGGCGGAGTTTCGTCTCGTAAGCTTCCCCCGAATTTTTTCAGGACAAAACCCTTCATATAGCAGAAGATGGACGCCGGAGGCCCACCAGGGTGCCAAGGAGATAGGGGGCGCGCCCTGGGGGGCCTGTCTCCTGGACTGGGTGTGGGCCCCCTGGCCTATTTCTTTTGATCATAATTCCTTAATAAATCCAAAAAGTTGTTTCGTGGAGTCTCAGGTCTTTTGGAGTTGTGCAGAATAGGTTTCCAATGTTTGCTCCTTTTCCAGCCAGAATTCCAACTGTCGGCATTCCCCCTCTTCATGGTAAACCTTGTAAAATAAGAGAGAATAGCCATAAGTATTGAGATATAATGTGTAATAACAGCCCATAATGCAATAAATATTGATATAAAAGCATGATGCAAAATGGACGTATCAACTCCCCCAAGCTTAGACCTCGCTTGTCCTCAAGCCGAAACCGAAATTGAAAAATATGTCCACATGTTTAGAGATAGAGGTGTCGATAAAAATAAAATACGGACATGAGGGCATCATGATCATTCTAATAACAGCAACATATATGGATTTTGTCATATGATTTCTATGTTCAAGTAATAAGCAATTCACAATGTCAACTATGGTTCAAAAACTTTACTGGAAGCCAACAAACTATAATCTCAGTCATTGAAGCAATTGCAATTTATTGTAACATCAGAAAGAGTCACTAATAGAGCTTCTCAGCAAGCTCACATACTCAACTATCTCGTAGTCTCCCATAATTGTTAACACTCACGCAATACTTGTGGTTATAGAGTTTCAGCCGGACACTAAGAAAGATAGGGGCTTATTGTGTTGCCTTCCAACGTATTCACCTTTAGGTGATGTCAACAATAATAGCCTATGCCAACTTACATCCAATCGGATATATATATCATGATCTTTCAAACACGAAGAGCTTGCCAAAGGATAAAATGAAAAAGGGAAAGGTGAGGATCACCTTGACCAAGTATAAAGTAAATCATAAAGTAAAAGATAGGCCCTTTGCAGAGGCAAGCAGAGGTTGTCATGCGCTTTTAGGGTTGGATACACAAAATCTTAATGCAAAAGAATGTCACTTTGTATTGCCCCTTGTATGTGGATCTTTATTATGCACTCCGTCGCTTTTATTACTTCCACAACAAGTTCGTACAAAGCTTATTTTCTATGTACTAATAAGTCATGCATATTTAGAGAGCAATTTTTATTGCTTGCACCGATGACAACTTACTTGAAGGATCTTACTCAATCCATAGGTAGGTATGGTGGACTCTCATGGCAAAATTGGGTTTGAGGATATTTGGAAGCACAAGTAGTATCTCTACTTGGTGCAAGGAGTTTGGGCTAGCATGAGGGGGAAAGGCAAGCTCAACATGTTTAGAAGGTCACTGACAATATACTTTAACTGAGATGTCGGAAAACATAAACCATTACGTTGTCTTCCTTGTCCAACGTCAACTCTTTTAGCATGTCATACTTAATGAGTGCTTCACAATCATAAAAGATGTCCAAGATAATATATTTATATGTGAACGCCTCTTTCCTTATCACTTCCTATTAATTGCAACGATGACCAAGGCTACGTTCATCAACTCTCAACAATTTTTATGCCTCATAGTTTCTATGTGTGAAGTTATCACTATCCATAAGATCAATATGAACTATTTTGTTCTTTCTACTTTCTTAAGATCATAGAAACATATCAAAGCCCTTGACTCAACACTTATCTTTATTATAGATAGCACACGGGCTCGCTTACAAAAAGAGATCACAACAAAAAACTCAAAAGTACTTGGAATCAAAACTTCGAACTAATAAATCAAGATACTACTAAAAGGATCGAACTAAATAAAGCGATAAAGATAGGAGTGTGATGGTGATACGATACTGGGGCACCTCCCCCAAGCTCGGCAGTTGCCAAGGGGAGTGCCCATACCCATGTGATTATTTCTTCGGAGGTGGTGAAGTAGGAGTTGTTGATGGAGTAGGCTTGTCATCCATCTTCCAAGGCATAGGCTCTCCATCATAAAAGGATGATCGAGTCTCCGGGATCCTTAAATCTGCAGCCAAACTCATTTGCTTGAATCTATATTCATACTCACAGTTCTGGTTTTGCAGGTCATAAATCTGGGCTTGGAGGTGCTCGATTTTCTCTTGAAGCTTGAAGATGGTCTCCCCAATGACTTTGGCATCCAGCTTGTGGTTGTTGGTGAACTCCGTGATCATCATCTGGTTGGCGTTGAGTCCATGCTCCACCATCCCTTGACACTTGAAAACTTCTTATTCCATGGCTTCGAGCTTTGTCTCCATGCTCCCGGTACGCCTTGGTCCTTCCACATCGCGGATGTGCAACACCCCCTCACGCATCTCAATGGTTTGAGGGTGATTCAGCACCTCCGCATGATAGGGGTTGATAACCCTCTCGAAAAACTTGTCCTTGGGAGCGCTTAAAGACGACATGATGCTCTAGATCTAAAACAGAAACAGCTCGAAATGAAAACAGAGGATATTTGCGTGATACGGTGGTCAAAACCTTCGGGAGTATATATAATGAATTTTTACCGACCAAAATACGTAACATACAAGAAAATGGAGTCCGGGAGGCACACGAGGTGCCCACGAGATAGGGGGGCGCGCCCTCCTCTCTCGTGGGAGCCTTATGTCCCTTTCGGACTACTTCTTTCTTCCTAAAATTCTTAAATAATCCAAAACTGATAAAAATTGCCATTAGAGTTGTTTTGGAGTCGGTATACTTACCGTAACACGTACCTATGCCTTTTCAGAGTCTGGAAAGTTCTGGAAAGTGTCTCTTATGTATTCCTCAGGGGTTATGGTTTCAATAATATTGGTTTTAACATTGATAGGATTACCTGAAATATAATGCTTAATTCTTTGACCATTAACCACCCTCGGATTTGTGCCTTCGAAGTTGTTAATTTTTATAGCACCGGAACGATAGACCTCCTCGATAACGTAGGGACCTTCCCATTTTGAGAGAAGTTTTCCTGCAAAAAATCTTAGACGAGAGTTGAATAATAACACATAATCTCCTATGTTAAACTCACGCTTTTGTATCCTCTTATCATGCGAGCGTTTGACTTTTTCTTTGAAGAGCTTGGCATTCTCATATGCTTGGGTTCTCCATTCATCAAGTGAGCTGATATCAAACAACCCCTTCTCATCGGCAAGTTTGAAGTCATAATTGAGCTCTTTAATAGCCCAATATGCTTTATGTTCAAGTTCAAGAGGTAAATGACATGCTTTTCCATAAACCATCTTATATGGAGACATACCCATAGGATTTTTGTATGCGGTTCTATAGGCCCATAATGCATCATCAAGTTTTTTGGACCAATTCTTTCTAGATCTATTCACAGTATTTTGCAAAATTAGAGAGCTCAACTCTACTTGACCACTAGACTGCGGGTGATAAGGAGATGCAATTCTATGATTGACATCATCTTAGCAAGCATCTTACGGAAAGCACCATGAATAAAGTGTGAACCACCATCAGTCATAAGATATCTAGGGACTCCAAACCTCGGAAAAATAACTTCTTTAAGCATTTTAATAGAAGTGTTATGATCAGCACTACTAGTTGGAATAGCTTCTACCCACTTAGTAACGTAATCAACAGCAACTAAAATATGTGTATAACCATTGGAGGCAGGAAAAGGTCCCATATAATCAAATCCCCATACATCAAACAGTTCAATAACAAGAGAATAATTCATAGGCATTTCTTGACGTCTACTGACATTACCTATTCTTTGGCATTCATCACAAGATACAACAAACTTACGAGCATCTTTGAAAAGAGTAGGCCAATAAAAACCAGATTGTAGTACCTTGTGTGCGGTTCTATCTCCAGCGTGGTGTCCTCCATAGGATTCAGAGTGACATTTGCGTAGGATTTGTTCCTGTTCATGCTCAGGCACACAACGTCTAATAATACCATCTACTCCTTTTATAAAGGTGTGGATCATCCCAGAAGTAATGTCTTAAATCATAAAAGAACTTTTTCTTTTGCTGGTATGTGAAACTGGGCGGTATATATTTAGCAACAATGTAATTAGCATAGTCAGCATACCAAGGAGCAGTACGAGAAGCATTGACAACCGCTAATTGTTCATCAGGAAAACTATCATTAATAGGCAGTGGGTCATCAAGAACATTCTCTAACCTAGACAAGTTGTCTGCAATGGGGTTCTCAGCTCCCTTTCTATCAATAATATGCAAGTCAAATTCTTGGAGCAAGAGAACCCATCTAATGGGTCTAGGCTTAGCATCTTTCTTTTCCATAAGATATTTAATAGCAGCATGATCAGTGTGAATAGTAACTTTGGAATCAACAATATAAGGTCTAAAATTATCACATGCAAACACAACTACTAAGAATTCTCTTTCAGTGGTAGCATAATTTCTCTGGGCAGTATCAAGAGTCTTACTAGCATAATGGATAACATTCAATTTCTTGTCGACTCTTTGCCCTAAAACAGCACCTACAGCATAATCACTAGCATCACACATAATTTCAAAAGGCAAATTCCAATCAGGTGGCTGAACAATAGGTGTTGTGATCAAAGCTTTCTTAAGTGTTTCAAATGCTTCTACACAATCATCATCAAAGACAAAAGGAATATCTGTTTGCAATAAGTTAGTCAGAGGCCTAGAGATTTTAGAAAAGTCCTTAATGAACCTCCTATAAAAACCAGCATGACCAAGGAAACTTCTTATACTTTTTATGTCCTTGGGACATGGCATCTTTTCAATAGCATCAACTTTGGCTTTATCAACTTCAATACCTCTCTCGGAGATCTTGTGCCCCAAGACAATGCCTTCATTAACCATAAAGTGACACTTTTCCCAATTCAGGACGAGACTAGTGTCTTCGCATCTCTACAAAACTCGATCAAGGTTGCTCAAACAATCATCAAAAGAGGATCCATAGATGGAGAAGTCATCCATGAATACCTCACAAATCTTTTCACAAAAATCAGAAAATATAGCCATCATGCATCTTTGAAAGGTAGCAGGTGCATTACATAAACCAAAAGGCATACGTCTATAAGAAAAAGTACCAAAAGTGCAAGTAAAAGTAGTTTTAGATTGATCCCCTGCTGATACAGGTATCTGAGAGAAACCAGAATAACCATCTAGAAAGCAAAAATGTATGTGTTTGGATAACCTTTCTAGCATTTGATCAATAAAAGGTAAAGGGTAATGATCTTTCTTAGTAGCTTTATTTAACTTGCGAAAGTCAATTACCATCCTGTAGCCTATAATAATTCTTTGCGGGATCAATTCATCTTTATCATTAGGGACAATGGTAATACCTCCCTTTTTAGGGACACAATGGACAGGGCTTACCCATTCACTATCAGCAACGGGATAAATAATACCTGCCTCAGGGAGTTTTAGTATCTCCTTTCTCACCACTTCCTTCATTTTGGGATTTAATCGTCTTTGAGGATCTCTAACAGGTTTGGCATCTTTCTCCATTGAAATTTTGTGTTGACATAATGTGGGACTAATGCCCTTGAGATCATCCAGGGTATATCCAATAGCAGCTCGGTGCTTCTTTAATCATAGCAATACTAGGTTCAACATTAATTTGCTCAGGAGGTGTATAGGTCCTAGTATTACTCTTACAAACAACAGTCGAAGCTTTAACATGATCTTTTATCCTAACAGGAAAAGGAGGTTTTTCAACATAAGCAATAGGAATAATAGGATCACTATATGTAATAGTCTTCTCTTCGACTATAATTGGTGCAACTACTTTCACTTCAACAGGAGGATTATATTTAAACTACTTCTCTTTAGGGAGATCAACGTGATCAGCAAAAGTTTCACAAAAAGTAGCTACTATCTTAGAGTCAAGTCCATACTTGGAGCTAAATCCACGGAAAGCATCGGTATCCATAAAAGATTTAACACAATCAAACTTAGGTGTCATACCTGACTCCTTACCATCGTCGGAACCCCAATCTTCAGAGTTGCATTTAATTCTTTCCAATAAGTCCCATTTGAAATCAATAGTCTTCAGCATATAGGAACCAGCACAGGAAGTATCGAGCAAGTTGCGATTATCAAGAGAAAGTCGAGCATAAATATTCTGAATAATCATTTCCCAAGAGAGCTCGTGATTGGGGCATGAATATAACATTGGCTTAAGCCTCCCCCAAGCTTGAGCAATGCTTTCTCCTTCGCGAGGCCAGAAATTATATATCTAATTACAATCACAATGAACAAGATGCATATGATAGAACTTCTGGTGAAATTCCAATTTCAATCGCTTATAATTCCAAGATCTCGTATCATCACATAGCCTATACCATGTCATTGCATCTCCCTTCAAAGATAAAGGGAAGACCTTCCTTTTGACAACATCATCGGGAATACCTGCAAGCTTAAATAATCCACAAACTTCATCCACAAAGATAAGGTGTAAGTCGGGGTGCAATGCTCCGTCTCCTGCAAAAGGATTAGCTAGCAGTTTTTCTATCATACCCGAAGGAATCTCAAAGTGAATATTTTCATAAAGTTCAGTAGGTTGAGGACCATCTCTTTGCTCTTCTGGTTGGGGTGAAGATACCCCAAACAAGCCACTCAAAGGATTAGTTTCCATAGTGACAAGTAACAGAAAATTTCAGCACACTATATAAATGTTTCCTTAGCAAGTTCCACTCACCAAGAGCGCTACGCTCCCCGGCAACGGTGCCAGAAAAGAGTCTTGATGGCCCACAAGTGTAGGGGATCCATCGTAGTCCTTTCGATAAGTAAGAGTGTCGAACCCAATGAGGAGCATAAGGAAATGATAAGCGGTTTTCAGTAAGGTTCTCTGCAAGCACTGAAATAGTAGGTGATAGATAGTTTTGTGATAAGATAAATAGTAACGAGCAAAAGTAAATAAAGTAAATAAAGTGCAACAAGGTGGCCCAATCCTTTATGTAGCAAAGGATAAGCCTGGACAAATTCTAATAATAAGGAAGAAGCTCCCGAGGACACATTGGGAATTATCGTCAAGCTAGTTTCATCACGTTCATAAGATTCGCGTTCGGTACTTTGATAATTTGATATGTGGGTGGACCAGCACTTGGGTACTGCCCTAACATGGATAGGCATCCCACTTATTATCAACCCCTATTGCAAGCATCTGCAACTACAAATAGGAGTATTAAGGTAAACCTAACCACAACATTAAACATATGGGTCCATATCAACCCCTAACGAAGCAACGCATAAACTAGTGTTTAAGCTTCTGTCACTCTAGCAACCCATCATCTACTTATTACTTCCCTATGCCTTCCTCTAAGCCCAAATAATGGTGAAGTGTCATGTAGTCGATGTTCACATAACACCACTAGAGGAGAGACAACATACATCTCATCAAAATATCGAACGAATACCAAATTCGCATGACTACTAATAGCAAGACTTCACCCATTTCCTCAGGAACAAACGTAACTACTCATAAAGCATATTCATGTTCATAATCAGAGGTCTAATAATATGCATTAAGGATCTGAACATATGATCTTCCACCAAGTAAACCAATAAGTATCAACTACAAGGAGTAATCAACACTACTAGCAACCCACAGGTACCAATTTGTGGTTTTGGATACAAGATTGGATACAAGAGATGAACTAGGGTTTGAGAGGAGATGGTGCTGGTGAAGATATTGATGGAGATTGACCCCCTCCCGATGATAGGATCGTTGGTGATGACGTTGGTGATGATTTCCCCCTCCTGGAGGGAAGTGTCCCTGGCAGAACAGCTCCGCCAGAGCCCTAGATTGATTCCGCCAAGGTTCCGCCTCGTGGCGGCGGAGTTTCGTCTCTTGAGCTTGCCCCCAAATTTTTCTAGGACAAAACCCTTCATATAGCAGAAGATGGACGCCGGAGGCCCACCAGGGGGGCAGGAGATAGGGGCGCGCCCCCCTGTCTCCTGGACAGGGTGTGGGCCCCCTGGCCTATGTATTTTGCTGATAATTACTTAATAAATCCAAAAAGTTGTTTCGTGGAGTCTCGGGTCTTTTGGAGTTGTGCAGAATAGGTTTCCAACGTTTGCTCCTTTTCCAGCCAGAATTCCAGCTGCCGGCATTCCCCCTCTTCATGGTAAACCTTGTAAAATAAGAGAGAATAGCCATAAGTATTGAGATATAATGTGTAATAACAACCCATAATGCAATAAATATTGATATAAAAGCATGATGCAAAATGGACGTATCAGTCGACGGCCCGAGCGCAACGACCGGGGCTATGGCCGAGGAGGAGGAACAGGTGGAGGACGATGGGATGACCAAGGACCTCGCCAGGAGTGGCGTGACCGACCTCGCGAGGATCGCTGGCAGGACCAGCCTTGCGAGGGAGCCTGGAGGGATCAGCCTCGCGAGGACCGCCCGCAGGGCAACACAGGCCTTCCTCCTCTGCCACCATCGCCAAGAAGGAATGATGACCACCACCAGGACGAGGGCGCTGGGGGCTTCCAAGAGCCACGTGCTATCGCTTGTATCTTGGGCGGTGCTCAGGCCCCATCCTCTCAGCGCATCTTCAAGCAGTTTTGCTCATGAGGTGAATGCAGTCCTCCCCAAGCTCGAGGCCACGCGCCCGCTTAGATGTTCCACGTGCGCCATCACTTTCAGCTTAACAGATCAAGTCAAGTGTGCGGCTACAGCTGGCGTCCTCCCAATGCTTTGCTCTCTAGTCATCAGCAACATCCAAGTTACCAGGACCCTCATCAATGGCGGCACAGGCTCAACGTCATGTCCGACGAGATGTTCAACAACCTTCAAGTGCCATATGATCAACTTCAGCCTACCAAGCCTTTCTTAGGAGTCATTAATGGCTCCACTACCCCGATAGGGCAGGTCCGCCTCCCTGTCACCTTCGGACAGCGCAACAATTACCATACCGAGCTCATCGACTTCGACGTCGCCCACATTCGCCTGCCATACAATGCCATCCTCGGGTATCCGGCCCTGGCCAAGTTCATGGCGGTGACCCACCATGGCTACAATCTCCTCAAGATGCCAGGAAGTGGTGGGGTCATCACAGTCCCCTACGAAGAGAAGGATGCGGTGTGCTCCCTCGAGCGTGCCTTCCAAGCTGCATCAATCGAGGACCCAGACAACAAGGGCGAGAACCCTCCTGAGGCAGTTCCCAAGAAGAAGAAGACATCGCCCAACTCCAGGCCTCAGGAGGTTGGCATCTCAGGAGGTGCCGCATCAGAATCTGCGCCCGCGCAAGGGGTGCCTCCCTCCATCGCATAGGAAGGCGCGCCCGGTGCCCTCCTTGGGCAGGGCTTGGCAGATCTCTTCTGGAGGGCCTTAGACTTTGCCAAGATCACGAGGGAAGTGCTCGGGCATGACTTGGAGGCGTGCTTTGCAGCACATTTTCCTCAGGAAGGCATGGGGCAAGGAAGGCCCAACCCTCAGTCCAGGTAGGGGTTGTGCATGGGAATCGATGGAGCATTCTCACGGCACGGTGCGGGGGCTAGCGCAGTGCTCATATCCCCCACTCAGGACAAGCTCTATTACGCCGTGCAGCTCTATTTCCAGCATGGCAAGAAGGTCTCCAAAAACATAGCAGAATATGAGGCCCTCATAGCAGGCTTGAAGGCCGCAGCAGCTCTTGGAGTGAAGCGCCTCATCATCAAGGGTGATTCACAGCTCCTCGGCAACTTCTCCAACAAGGTATACGAGCCGAAGGATGAGCATATGGAGCCATATCTTGCGGAGGTGCACAGGATGGAAAAGCAGTTTTGGGGGCTGGAGTTGTAGCACGTGCCCCGCGGCACCAACCAAGAAGCTGACGACATCGCTAGGAGGGCATCCACGCGGCTGCCTCAGGAGCCTGGCGTTTTCGAGGAGCGGCTCTTCAAGCCATCAGCGGCACCATCACTATCAAGCACGGCGCAACCTCGGGAGGCACTCCCTCACCCACCTACCACAGGAGCCCCCACCTGTGGCCCGACCTCGAGAGCACGCTTACTCCTGGCGGTGGAGCCTCAGGAGGGATGTTGGACTGTGGAATTCAATGACTACCTGATGCAAGGGACGCTGCCAGAAAAAGAGCAGGACGTGGAACGCATGGCCCGGCAGGCCACGCCCTACTACATACAAGATGGGGAGCTCTACCTAAAGCGGCCAAATGATGTTTCCCTGTGTTGCATCTCCAGGGAACAGGGGAAGGAGTTGTTGGCGGGCATACACGGTGGAGACTGTGGACACGACTCGTCATCACAGGCCCTCATCGGCAAGGCGTTTCGCAACGGGTTCTACTGGCCCACGGCACTCAACGATGTAATTGAGCTGGTGAAGGCTTGCGAAGCCTGCCAATTCCATGCCAAGTAGATCCATCAGCCAGCTCAGGGCCTGCAGACCATCCCACTCTCGTGGCCGTTCGTGGTCTGGGGGCTGGATATCTTGGGCATGTTTCCTCGAGCGCCTGGGGGCTACCGCTACCTCTACGTTGCCATCGACAAGTTCACCAAGTGGGCGGAGGTGGAAGCCGTCCGCACCATCCCGGCTGGCTCTGCAGTCAAGTTCATCAAGGGCCTCGTGTACCGATTCGGGGTTCCTAATCGCATCATCACCGACAATGGTTCATAGTTCACCAGCAATCTCTTCAAAACATATTGTGCTAACCTTGGATTGCAGATATGCTACCCTTCGGTGGCACAACCCCGGAGTAATGGTCAGGCCGAACGCGCCAACGTGGAGGTCCTGAAAGGCCTCAAAACCAGGACCTTCAAGAACAAGTTGGAGGCCTGTGGCAGGGGCTGGTACGACGAGCTCCAGTTTGTGTTGTGGTCCATCCGCACTACCGCCACCAATTCGACTGGCAAGACCCCATTCTTCCTCGTCTATGGAGCAGAGGCGGTCCTCCCTCATGAGGTCAGGTGTCGCTCTGCACGGGTCCTATCATTTGACGAAGCGCAACAGGGTGCCATGCGGGGGATGGACCTTGTGCTGGGGGAGGAGCACCATCGAGAAGCCGCACTACGAGCAGCAAGATAACAGCAGGCGTTGTGGCGGTATCATTGCCATAACATCCGCCCCAGGACTCTCGAGGTAGGTGACCTCGTACTCAGGCGAGTGCTCTCCAGGGAATGGCTGCATAAGCTCTCGCCCATGTGGGAGGGTCCGTTCAAGGTTGTTCATGTTTCCAGGCCTGGCGCCGTGCGCCTGGAGATTCAGGAGGGGGTGCCCATCCCAAACGCTTGGAACATTTAGCACCTCCGGAAGTTCTACCCCTGAAGAAAGGCCGAGTGCATGTGAAGAAGGTCTGGTGCCTTTGAAGCTCGCTGCCCAAAGAAAGGCCCAGTGCCTGTGAAGAAGGCCCGGTGCCTGTGAAGCTCGCTGCCCAAAGAAAGGTCCAGTGCCTGTGAAGAAGGCCTGGTACCTATGAAGCTCGCCGCCCAAAGAAAGGCCCAGTGCCTGTGAAGAAGGCCCGGTGCCTGTGAAGCTCGCCGCCCAAAGAAAGGCCTAGTGCCCGTGAAGAAGGCCCAGTGCCTGTGAAGCTCGCTGCCCGTGACACTCTCACGTAATAATGAGTTGGGTTTGTACACGCCCCGGAGTCCCCAGAGTGCCGCCCTTGGGCCTCGGGGGATCCCGCCCATGCACCGGGAGCACCCCTCCCGGTCCGTTCCCCACAGGCATCACGACACCAAGCGTCGGGCCTAAGCCGGCACCCCTCGCGACCAGGGTTCGGAAACTACTCCCCCAACTGACCTTTGTAGATCTTAAGACGCCCATCGAGGCCTCGAGCGGGTACCTCGCGAGGCGAAAACTACTGCAAACATCCCGAGCTAAGTTCTTCTTACACGCAGGAACATAACTGCAACAACATAACACAGCATAGCGACAACGAATGTAGCACGATAATTAGGGGATCATAGTTTGTTGCACGCCCCCACAGGGCTCCATACTTCTCTCTCTCTCAATGTAGGAAAAGGAGAAAAACAAAATAAAACAGCGCACAGCTCATGAGAAGGGATCTCCGTCACCCTCCTGAGCTCAATCCGACTCCGCCTCGTGCTTCACCAGGGCGCGGCGATGGGAGGGCCCGCTACCACCCTCGAAGCGGGCGCGGTGGCGTGGTGCCTGATCACGGCCACCGTTGGAGGAGCTGTTGCCGGAGGAGGAGCCGCTGAAGCTCGATGGGCTGCGGTCGCCACCGGGGGCTGGTTTGCCTTCACCCTCGTTATGGCCGTCGGCAAAGCCGAGCACCTCGTCATTGTCGTCGTCTTCAGGGCAGCACCCAGCATGGCGCCCATCTTCTCCGAACACCCTCACGTAGAGGGTCGCATCGCCATCGAACTTAAAGTGGAGGGTGCACTGCCTGCCCAGGCCACGCGCGCGGGCAAATGCCTGCCAGCCCCGGGCCACGGCCATGTTCCCCGCGGCAGAGATCTCCACCGTGACCCAGGAGGCCCTGCTGCAGCAGCCATCCGCCTGCAGCCAGAGCCCGCCGGGGCCGCCGGCCAGCAGTTCACCGGCGAAGAAGCGAGGGAGCTCAAGCCAGTTGCCGGCCGAGTTGTCCGACCACACAACAAACTCCAGCAGCACCTCCGCCGAATGGAAGCGCGGCCGGGGAGGCCGCGCAGCCACGACGCGCCTTCCTCCACCGACTGGGCTGCCTCGATATGGGCGGCCACCACCGCGCGAAGGGCCACCACCACGACCAAGAGGAGCCGCGACGGTAGTCGCGGGATGCTTGCGGGGACGACCACAGCCATGCCTGGGCGGAGGAGAGCCAGGCCCTTCCTGGCGAGCCTTCCCTTTTTCCGCGGTCGAGAACCTCTTCATGGGAGCCATGGGACGCTTCAAGCAACCAGATCAAGGAGGGAGAAGAAGCAGGCAGAGCAAGAAGAGATGGACAACGAGGGCTTTCGTACCTCCTCATTCATAGCCCAAAGGAGGCCAACCGTCGGCCTCCATGATGAGAGGTAATGATGACTCTTTTTGCATGTAGCAGGGACTCGTCAAATCGGGCAGTTGCCGAGGCAGCGTGTGGAAGCGGAGACGCACACATCCAATCAACTGCCACGCATCGACCAAGGCCACAGGCTGTTGGGGCCCGCGGAGCTCCACACTTGCCCTTTGGCTTCGCTGCTAAGCCAAGTCTGAGCGTACCTTGGGCCCGGGTGTAGGGTCGAGAGTATGTCTAGAGGGGGGGTGATTAGACTACTTGACAAAATAAAAACTTAGCCTTTTCCCAATTTTAATTCTTGGCAGGTTTTAGCAACTTAGCACAAGTCAAGCAATCAACCTACACATGCAATTCTAGAGTATAGCAGCGGAATTTCACACAATTGCATATGAAGGTCAAGGGAAGGACTTTCAGGAGGCAAACGCAATTGGAGACACGGAGATTTCTGAGCCGTGCTTCTGATAGGTGGTGCTATCGTACATCCACATTGATGGAGACTTCAACCCACGAAGGGTAACGGTTGCGCGAGTCCACGGAGGGCTCCACCCACGAAGGGTCCACGAAGAAGCAACCTTGTCTATCCCACCATGGCCGTCGCCCACGAAGGACTTGCCTCACTAGGGGTAAATGTCACGAAGTAGGCGATCTCCTTGCCCGTACAAACTCCTTCGTTCAACTCCACAATCTTGTCGGAGGCTCCCAAGTGACACCTAGCCAATCTAGGAGACACCACTCTCCAAGAAGTAACAAATAGTGTGTTGATGATGAACTCCTTGCTCTTGTGCTTCAAATGATAGTCTCCCCAACACTCAACTCTCTCTCACAGGATATGGATTTGGTGAAAAGAATGTTTGAGTGGAAAGCAACTTGGGGAAGGCTAGAGATCAAGATTCATATGGTAGGATTGGAATATCTTGACCTCAACACAAGTGTAGGTGGTTCTCTCTCAGAAAATGTAAGTTGGAAGTGTAGGCATGTTCTGATGGCTCTCTCCACGAATGAAGAGGGGTGGAGGGGTATATATAACCTCCACAAAAAATATAACCGTTACACACACCTTTCCAATCTCGGTGGGACCGAATTAAGAAACTCGGTCATACCGATTCAATAAATCTAGTGACCGTTAGGATTTTCGGTGGGACCGACATGCAACTCGGTAGGACCGATGTGGTTAGGGTTAGGGCATAATGTAATCTCGGTGAGACCGATTACACAAACTCGGTGAGACCGATTTTTGTAATAAGCAAACCAGAGAGTTGGTCAGGTAAACTCGGTGGGACCGATTCGCTCATCTCAGTGGTACCGAAATGTTACAAAAGGGAAACAGAGAGTTTACATTGCAATCTCGGTGGGACTGATCGCTCATCTCGGTGAGATCAAAACATTACGAAGGGAAACAGAGAGATTACAATCCCATCTCGGTGAGACCGAGATCCCTATCAGTGAGACCGATTTGCCTAGGGTTTGTGGCAGTGGCTATGATATCTGAACTCGGTGGCGCCGGATAGAAAGAATAGGTGGGGCTGAGTTTGATTTTGGTTTAGGTCATATGTGGAAGTGAGAAAGTGGTTGAGGGTTTTGGAGCATATCACTAAGCATTTTGAGCAAGAACCTCATTAAGAAACACCACGTCCCTCCTTGATAGTATTGGCTTTTCCTATAGACTCAATGTGATCTTGGATCACTAAAATAGAAAATGTAGAGTCTTGAGCTTTGAGCTTGAGCCAATCCTTTTGTGCTTAGCATTTTGAGGGGTCCACTTTTCTCATCCATGCCATGCCAATCATTGAGCTTTCCTAAAATACTTATCTTGGAATAGTATTGGCTCAATGCGTTATATGTTATTACGGAATTACCAAAACCACCTAGGGATAGTTGCACTTTCACCGGGGGCTGCTATCAGCGTTCTGGGAACGGGGGTCCCTAGACTTGCTTGCCTGCAGCCCGCAGCATGGCTCAAGCAGTGGCCTGGTACGGCCCTTCTTCATCTGCCCAAGTTCAAGACCCTCGCGAGGGGCCAAGCCTCGCGGGGCAGACGACACAAGGCCTCCTCAGGGTTGGCCTCACCAGGCAGGCTTGCGAGGAGGCGGAGAGATCAAGGCAAGTGGTACCTTGCGAGGTGCTCATGATGCAAGCCATGACGATCGAGACCAGGCGGGCGCCTGGCGGGCGCCAGCTTGTGCAGTGTCCTCATTCCCCCTTTGGTGCAAAGAGGGAAAGTGCAGGCGCAGAGTACCGAGGCATCAAGCAAAGTTTTCCATATCGGTGCAACGAGACCAAGACCAGCAGAGCGGCAGGATGGAGGTCACCGTGGAGCCCAAGACGGCATCATCACCAGTGCCTTTGGCAGTCGAAGACCACCTTTAGTCAGGATAGCTTGTACTAGCTCCACCCTTTCGAAATGGCCATTGTTGGCTCCCTTCCCACTCAATATTTGGGAAGAGGACCAGGACCTCTATAAACAGGGCTAGCCACCACTGTAGAAGGGGGGAATCGAATCAGAGAAAGAGCGAAGGGAGACTCAAACCCTTCCCAAGCAGAACACTCCACCACCACAAGAACACCTCTCGCGAGGCTGTTCTTCCTCTATACTGTTCATCATTAGCCCAAGAGGCAATCCACCACACCACACACTAGAGTAGGGTATTACACCACAACGATGGCCTGAACTAGTATAAACCTTGCGTCCCTTGTGTTGTTCATCGTGCTAGCTTAGAATTGCGGTGAAGTTGTGGGCGTGAATCGGTAGGGAGGAGATCTTCGTGCGCACCCCAGAGTTCGAACCTTAAGGGTTTTGCCAGAACCCGATATCCGACACTAACCTTTCTTGAACTCTATTAAAGTGTTGTCGGTTTTGTATATTATTTTGTCGATGTGTTTAATTGCACTGGTGGCGATCTTTGATACCCACTGTATGTAATCTGCTGTCTGCTTGTGCTTTATTATCATAGTGGCGAACTTTGATGCCCAGTGGATGTAATATGCTGTAATTTCTTTATTGTAGAGTCTAGGTTTTTTCTTATTCACGATGCTGCAGTTATTTTACTATATATATATATATCCTGTCTTCGTAGTAAACCGACCAAACCGTAAAATTACGATACATAATCGGGCCGTCATGCAAATCACTATGTATGATCCGCATCATGGGCCCCGTCATCTTGGTCCGTTAACAGGCCTAAATGTAAACTGGCTCACTAGTTGATTCGGGCCTTTAATAGGCCGAGTAAACCACCGGCCATATTTTCCCAAGAAAACTCAATGGGCTTTTAGGAAGCTGAAAAGTAGGTTGGGCCTGAAACGTGTCGAACAGCTCACACGCCGGTAGCAGGCCGAAATATACCATGGCCCATGATTGTGCCAATCAAATCATGGGCTTATAACAGGCCAAAATTGTCTCTGTCCTTGTTTGGCCCAATCAGATTATCGGCTGTGAGCAGGCCGGATGCAAACGGGGTCGTAGTTAGGCCCAACTATATGACAGGCTTTTAACAGGCCCGAAATATATATAGGGCCGAAATGTTAAACGGGCCTTTAACAGGACAAAACTGATATCAGGCTGAATTACTAAATGAGCCTTTATCAAGTGGGCCCAAAAGCATAGCGTCCGGTTGACGGGCCGAATCTGATATGGGCCATAATTTAGCCCAAAGCCTCTCAAAGGGCCGGACCTGATCTAGGCCGTAATTTGGCGGTAGGCTTTTAACGGGCCGGATCTCATATGGGCCTTTATTAGGCCCGGAACGTGGCAGGCTGTTAATGGACCGGATCAAATATGGGTCGGCATTTGTCCCAAAACATGGCAGCCTGTTAATGGGCCGACCTACTAGTGTCATCAAAATCTTTTGGGCCTTCCGCTGGGCCGGCCCATTATGGTCGGTGAAATCTCGTGGGCCTTTAGCTGGGCCGGCCCATTATGGTCTGCAAAATCTTGTGGGCCTTTAGCTGGGCCGGCCCATTATGGTCCGCAAAATCTCACGGGCCTTTAGCTGGGCCGGTCCATTATGGCCCACAAAAACTTGTGGGCCTTTAGCTGGGCCAGCCCATTATGGTCTGCAAAATCTCGTGGGCCTTTTGCTGGGCCGGCCCATTATGGACCGCAAAATCTAGTGGGCCTTTAGTTGGGCCGGCCCATTCAAACTTTATGGGCCACTTTTGGGCCAGTCCACGTGTCAACATTTCATAAGCGCATCTCGCCCATTGGATGAGTGACACATGTCCCTACAGGGAGCTGACACGTGTTTCCTCCAACCAATGATGATTTTACACGTGGAAAATCCCCATCGGTCCGGGCTATTAACGGGTTATCGGATCCAAAACCGGGCCCGATAGCTTAACGGTGTTCCGTTATGGTGGATGCCACGTGTCGGTCACCCTTGACGAAAGCACTTCTATGACGCGCGATTTATCGTCATGGAAGTGCACACTTCCGTGATGATAATTTTGGTAATGTCATGGAAAACTTCTACGGCAGCACATGTATGACTATCTTGATTCTATCATAAAATCGTCATGGATGTACATGCATGACAGAAAACGTGACCTACTATGACAAACACGTATCATCACGGAAGTGTATTTTTTTGTAGTGCTTGGCCTCATTTTCCATCTTGCAATAACGTTTGTGCTCCATTTTATCATTTACTACCTTGATGTTGTTTATTGTTCACACTACAAAAACTCATATCTACTATCCATACTACACTTTTATCACCATCTCTTCGCCGAACTAGTGCACCTATACAATTTGCCGTTGTATTGGATGTGTTGGGGACACAAGAGATTTCTTGTATTTGATTGCAGGGTTGCTTGAGAGAGACTATCTTCATCCTATGCCTCTCACGGATTGATAAACCTTAGGTCATCCACTCGAGGGAAAATTGCTACTATCCTACAAAACTATGCACTTGGAGGCCCAACACATGTCTACAAGAATAAAGTTGCATAGTACACATCAACGGACAGCGCATGGGCGGCGATAGAGGGCGCGCGGGCAGCGATGGTGGGTGCGCGGAGGGTGACGGCGCGACGTCGTAGGAGAGGGAATGGGGAATGGGATCGAGGAAGAAGAGGAGGAAGCCTGCGCGGGGGGTTATGTCAAATTAGCAGTAGCGCGGTTGTGTAACCGGCGCTACAGCTAGGATAGGTATAGCGCAGGTTGGAAAACCGCGCTATAGCTATCTCAAGTAGCTATAGAGCGGGCCAGAAAACCACGCTACTACTATCTCAAGTAGCTATAGCGCGTGTCTTCAACCAACGCTGCTGCTATTGCTTTCATTTTCCAAATAGCTATAGAGCGGGCCAGAAAACCGCGCTACTGCTATCTCAAGTAGCTATAGCGCGTGTTCTTCAACCAACACTGTCGTGGTTCTAAGTCTGACAGTAATGTAGGGGGTACTAAGGAGAGGCAAGATCCTAGCTATGGAGTAGTTGTGCACACAAGGGTTTTACGAGTTTGGGCCCTTCTCTGAGGAAGTAACAGCCCTACGTCTCGAAGCCCGGAGGCAGTTGACTGGATTATATGTGTGAGAGTTACAGGGGTGCGAACCCTTCTGCCAGTGGAGGGGGTGGCTTATATAGTGGATGCTAGGACCCCAGCCAGCCCACGTAGCGGAGGGTTAAAGTACATTAAGGCCTGGCATTACTGGTAACGCCTTACATAAAGTGTCATCATGACCATAAAGACTACTTAATTACAGACCGTTTGGATACAGAGTAGATCTTGAACTCCTGGTGGTCGAGTGAGTCTTCATGGTCGAGTGTCTTCAAGTTCGTCGAGTGTCTTCCAGTTAGTCGAGTGGGATCTCCCTTGGTCGACTGGAAGACGGTTTCTTCTGTAGATGTCCTTGGGGAGGCTACCTGGGACAGGTTCATGACCCTACCCTAGGTAGATGACTTCATCATTAGCCCCCGAATGGATCGAGGTTTGAGTGAGGAAGGAGTTGAGAATTCTTCCGACTCTTCTTTCTATGCTATGAGTATGTCTTGTTCTGGATCAACTGACCGTAGGTGACGGTATCAACTTCTTTTTCAATCGCCTTGGTCCATTCTGGATATAGGTCGAGTGATCTTTCTACACTTGGAGATCTGCGAGCGACGGATCGCAAGAGATCTTCCGTCTGATAAGTTTCTCTGCGGTTAGCGGATTTAGTGGGATCCGAATTTCGGGAAGCGCGCGAAGCGGAGAAGGCCGTGGTACTCGGATGGGATAAGGCAGAGACGCCTCGATCCCTGCGCTACCTTTTTCGCCACGTATCCCTTGTGCGACTGTTTCAGGATTTGAAAGGATTGCCTGGGTCCACCAGTCAGCCACTCGGAAGCGACTCCATATAAGGAACCGGGCGGAGGTTTTTGAACAGTGCTCCCTCATTTTCCTCTCTCCCGTCTTCAGATTCATCCGCTGCCCTTGCTATCTGTTCGGCGCCGTTGCTCCGTACCAGCCTCGTCGGCGACAATGGTGAAGGAGAAGACGGCGGCTTTGGAGCGGGCGAAGAAGGCGACGGCGCAGGTGAAGGGGAGAGCGACCAGTCGGGGTGGATCTTCGTCGCGGTCCCGCCTGCCACAAGGTTGGATCCAAGGGGATTGGATCCGCTCGACCATCACCCAGAAGGATCTCGATGACCTGGCCAATGAAGGGCTGATCGAGCACGGAGCAGCGAGGCTTCCGGGGACGGAGTGGCAGCCGCAGCCTCAGGAGGGTGAGTGTGTCCTCCTAGCGACTCATGTCGACCATGGATTTTCTTTGCCACCGCATCTTTTCTTTAGGGGGTTTCTGAACTTCTTCGGGGCTCGGCTCCACCACTTCACACCCAATTCTATTGCCTATCTCGCTGCTTTCGTTTCTCTCTGCGGAAACTTCCTGGGTTGCCGGCCGCACTGGGGCCTCTTCAAACACATTTTCACCTGTCGCTCCTAGACGGTGAAAAAGGCTAGCCCGAATGACGAGAGAACCCAGGTTATTCAGATGTGCGGGGGTCTCGGGGTCCAGATGAGGAGTAAGAGTGCTTTTCCGGCGATGACCCTTCCAGAGTCAGTTAGAGGGTGGCAGTCGACCTGGTTCTACTGTCGAGACCAGTCGACGCCAGGGCAGTCGACTGGGCCCCCTCCCTTCTCCATGAGTCGAGTGAACAAGCCATCTTCTCTGAAAGTAGTTCCGGAGGAGAAGGCTCAGGTTAAAATGTTGATGGAGCGGGTCGTCCAACTCATTCGCGATGGTGTGACCGGGATGGATCTTCTGGAGGTCTTCCTTCGACGGCGCATCCAGCCACTCCAGTACCGGGGCCACCCGATGTGGTTGTACTCTGGTACTAAAGACACCACCCGGGCCCACCCAGAGGAGGTCGACAATGTCACACTGGAGAGGTGGATGACTGCCATCACAAGGAACAAGGACAACCCTCGTGGGGCCAGGAGGATCCCGCCACTCGACCAATCTTATGAGGCAGACAAGGTATGACCACTTATTTTCGACTGTAATCATATTCCGTCCATTCTGTTTCGCTGTAGATCAGCCAATCGACTTTTTGTCTTGTTTGTTTGTCTTTTAGGTTACCACTGAGTTGTATTCGATGCCCAACGGGGCGCAAGCGCGGACTGAAGAGAAGGAGGGAAGTGGAGGTGAAAGTCAAGAGGAGTGGGAATCGGATGGTGACGAGGGTGATGAAGATGCTGGCTCCTATGAGGAGGAGGAGGAGAAGGAAGAGGAGGAGGAAGTTGCGCCTCCCCGTTCTGGAAGAAGGTCCAAGCTTGCTCATGACACTGCGGTCAAGCGCGGCAAGGGGGCCGCACCTACTGTGCAATCGACCAAGCGTCCTCGGACGACCTCTCCGGCGCCGACTGAGAAAGCGCCAAAGCAATCTCGAGTGGTGCCGTCGAGGCTGACGAAGGCTTTGCCGAAAATGAAGATGGTGATTGCCACTATCTCTGGGTAATGACATAGCTCGTGTCCTCTTGTTTCTCATGGATTTATTCTTGGTTGATTCGTTAGCTGGTCGACTGATTTCTGAAACTGCAGTGCTGCTACTTCTGATACCTCGGCCAGACCTGATGATCAAGAAATGGAGGATGCCGTCACTTTGAACCCTAGTACGACCTTTGAAGTTTCGTTTTCAGTCGGTGGAATCTTTGTTTTTAACTTCGACTCTTTTCTGTAGCTCCATCTAATGTCATCATTGATCTTCCTGATGATGATGAAGACGAGGAACCACTGAGGAAGAGGAGGAATAGGAGAGTGTCCGCTGGCAAGGCAGCTCAGGTCGTATCGGCGCATGAGACGTTGGTTGCAGAGGGTGACAGTGTCACTCGGCCTACCGTATCCTTTGCGGTGCCGCTGACGAGTGCTCGCCCTTCATCGTCGAGTGCTGGCCAGCCTTCACCTTTCTCTACCCACCACGTCCCTGAAGACCGAGCGAGCGCTGCTAAGGAAGCCATACGCCAGGCGGGGGTTATGATGGAGCAAGTGAAGGCGATCCGAGACGCCAGTCAAGCAGCTTATGACGCCAGTTCAGCCCTTCAGAGCAATGTTCAGGTTGGTCGATCACTGCCTGTTCTGTTAGGATATGTTATCTGGAAACTTTTCTTTCTGAAAATCTTAGTATCTGTTGTACACCCACTAGGTGTGTCGATTGAGAATCTGGATTGGTGGGGGCACGCTGAGTGCACCCACTGGGTCTAGTCCCCAAGGCTATGGTCGACTGCTGGCAGTGGACTGTAGTCTTTATGTCTTGAGTTTTTCTTTTTCCTCATTATTGTCTTCGCTCGATCTGGTCGAATGGAATCAATAACCGGTGGGGGCACGCTGAGTGCACCCACTGGGTGTAGTCCCCGAGACTGTGGTTGACTGCTGGCAGTCGACTATAGTCTGAAGAACGCACACACACCTCTTTTTTTTGGGGGTCGACTGATCGACTTTGAGTCTAGCTGATAGAACTAGTGGGGGCACGCTGAGTGCACCCACTGGGTGTAGTCCCCGAGACTACAGTCGAATGTTTAGATTCAGCTGTAGTCTTAGAAATACTACAACTTTTCTCTTAGTCACTCGGAAGTGACCGATCTTTGACGTCTGTCGATTGGTTTTTTGCAGAGATCGTGCGAGCTTTCAGCTCGTTATACCGAATTGGAGAACAAGCATATCCAGCTCGAACTTGACCTGAAGCTTGTCCAGGACAACTTCATGAAGGCGAAGGAGGAGGCAATAGGTATGTTTGGTGAGAATCCTGACGACTGTCTTTGCTTCTTGTCCGTCCCCGAGTCTGATCTTATTGTGATTTTAAAGATAAACTAAGGGATGCTCTGAAGAAGAAGGACCTTGACCTCGCCGAGGCGCAGAAAGCGGCTTCGGACAAGACGAAACTTGCAGAAGAGAAGTTGCCTTCGGTCAGCAAACTTGAAGAGGAGAATGCCACTCTGAAAGCTTCTCTCGACGCGCCCAACAAGGAGGTCACTCAACAGAAGAGTGAGAAGGTAGCCCTGAGTGACAAGGCTAGCAAACTGGCTGGAAAGAAGAGTGACTTGGAGGCTTAGCTGGGAGGGCTCACCAAGAAGTTATTCCTCATGCTCAAAGGTAATCCCTTATATCCGACTGGTAATTACTGACTTCATGGGAACATTAGCTTATCCTTGGACCATATCCATAGAATTCTGTCAAAACTTTGAAGAAGAGACTAGTCGAGTGGAAACTGGCTTGGACCCCATCAACTCTCCCGTGAAGGATGAAGCTGCCATGAACGTGCTCCGACTTGAATCTTGAGTTGCTGCTGTTGTTGATTACCTTGCAAGGCTGAAGGTTGCGACATCGCACATCGACACGGCGCTCTGGCCAGGAGAAGCACTTCAGAACAACCTTGAGTCCTTGATGACTCGACTGAACGAAGTTCCAAGTCGAGTGCATGAATGGAAGAAGTCTTCTGCCAGATGCGGTGCCTATGTTGCTCTATCTCTGGTCCGAGTTCACTGCAAGGATGCGCGAGAGGACAAGCTGGCAGCTCTCAAGGTGGCCAACACCAAGAAGCACGACTTCCGATCCTTCATGGAGACCTTCATCGCCGCTGCCGCTCGGATCGCAGATGGAATCGACCTGGACGAGTTTGTTGCGCCTTCTAGCCCTCCGCAGGAGGGGTAAAAAACTTCTATGCTTGATGCCTTAAATTTGCCTCGGAATGCCGAGTGATTTTTGTAACCGATAAACCTTAACAGGCTTGATGCCTGCGCACTTCTGGATCCGTAGGACGTTATCCGAACTCGGTTTGTCGTTTGATATGTTTGCTTCCGCCTTCGAATGATCATCATCCTTTGCTTGGAATATATACTAGTGCCTGCAATGTTCTTTTGCAGGTAGGGACGAAGCACAATTTGTAATCGACTCGTGCTCGTCATGCTTAGGCGAACACTGGGCCGCAGCTAAGCCCCCGAGTGGGAGGTTTGCTCTCCACTCGGTAGGATTTTAGAAACTTAGGCGAGCACTGGGCTGCAGCTAAGCCCCCGAGTGGGAGGTTTGCTCTCCACTAGGTAGGATTCTTTAGAAACTTAGGCGAGCACTGGGCTGCAGCTAAGCCCCCCGAGTGGGAGGTTTGCTCTCCACTCGGTAGGATTTTTAGAAACTTAGGCGAACACTGGGTTGCAGCTAAGCCCCCGAGTGGGAGTTTTGCTCTCCACTCGGTAGGATTTTAGAAACTTAGGCGAGCGCTAGGCTGCAGCTAAGCCCCCGAGTGAGAGGTTTGCTCTCCACTCGGTAGGATTTTTAGAATCTTAGGCGAGCACTGGGCTGCAGCTAAGCCCCCGAGTGGGAGTTTTGCTCTCCACTCGGTAGGATTTTTAGAAACTTAGGCGAGCACGGGGCTGCAGCTAAACCCCCGAGTGGGAGTTTTGCTCTCCACTTGGTAGGATTTGCAAGGTGTATCTCCGAAGGGGAAGATAGCAGTCGACCTGCGCTTCGCCCTCTTTGCGGAGGGCATGTTGTATTTGTGGCGTAGCTCGGAAGGAGAAGGCAGGAGTCGACCTGCGCCTCATCCTCCTTGCGGAACACACGTTGTATTTGTGGCGTAGCTCGGAAGGAGAAGGCAGGAGTCGACCTGCGCCTCGTCCTCCTTGCGGAGCACACGTTGTCTTTTATACTTAGGCGAACACTAGGTTGCAGCTAAGCCCCCGAGTGGAAGGCTGGCTTACCACTCGGTAGGATTTTCAAAAACTTAGGCGAGCACTGGGCTGCAGCTAAGCCTCCGAGTGGAAGGCTGGCTTACCACTTGGTAGGATTTTCAAAAACTTAGGTGAGCACTAGGCTGCAGCTAAGCCTCTGAGTGGAAGGCTGACTTACCACTCGGTAGGATTTTTAGAAACGTAGGCGAGCACTGGGCTGCAGCTAAGCCTCCGAGTGGAAGGCTCGCTTACCACTCGGTAGGATTTTGTTTATACTTAGGCGAAACGTATTCGCGGCTAAACCTCCGAGTGGAAGGCTGGCTTACCACTTGGTAGGATTTTTTTTACAAACTTAGGCGAAACGGATTCGCAGCTAAGCCACCCACTAGGGGATTTATTTATGTAAACAAAAGTAATAACAATCACTGGGAAAATTATGAAACTCTTGTCTTTGATCAATAAACTACAAAAGTACTTTTATTACAACTCATCTGAGTGAATACTTAAGTATAAAAGGGGCGGAGTAGATCCGCATTCCAAGCTCGTGGCTCGTCAATCTGGCGATCGACGTTGTACAGACGGTATGCTCCGTTGTGGAGAACTTTGGTAATGATGAAGGGGCCTTCCCAATTAGGGGCGAGTTTGTGTGGCTTCTGTTGGTCCACTCGGAGGACCAAGTCTCCTTCTTGGAAGGCTCGGCTCTTCACATTTCTGGCGTAGAATCGACGCAAGTCTTGCTGATAGATGGTCGATCGAATCATGGCCATCTCCCTTTCTTCTTCTAGAAGGTCGACTGCCAGCAGTCGACCACAGTCTGCATCCTGCCGTGCTTGTTCTGCTTCAGCTTCGGAGTAGAGTTTGACTCGTGGTGCATTGTGAAGCAGGTCACTTGGCAGAACCGCTTCAGCTCCGTAGACCAAAAAGAACGGGGTCCTCCCAGTCGACCGATTTGGAGTAGTCCTCAGTCCCCAAAGAACTGAAGGAAGCTCGTCGACCCACGCGCCTGCTACGTGCTTGAGGTCACGCATCAGCCGGGGTTTCAGTCCTTTGAGGATTAGACCATTTGCGCTTTCTGCTTGTCCATTCGACTAGGGGTGGGCGACTGAAGTGTAGTCGACTCGTGTGCCTTGAGAAGCGCAGAAAGCTTTAAATTGATCGGAGTCGAAGTTTGACCCATTATCAGTGATGATGCTATGCGGAACTCCATATCTGAATATTAATTCTCTGATGAAGCTGATGGCAGTGCCAGCGTCAAGATTTTTAATGGGTTTGGCCTCGATCCACTTGGTGAACTTGTCGACTGCCACCAGTACATGGGTGAAGGCGCTCCTGCCAGTCCTCAGTGGTCCAACCATATCTAAACCCCAAACAGGAAAAGGCCAGATGATCGGGATGGTCTTCAAGGCTGAGGAAGGTTTGTGTGACATGTTGGAGTAGAACTGACAACCTTCGCATTTGTCAACTATCTCTTTCACCATTTCATTTGCTCTGGGCCAGTAAAAACCCGCTCGGTATGCTTTAGCCACGATGCTCCGAGAGGACGCATGATGGCCACAGGTCCCCGAGTGGATGTCATTGAGAATCATTCGACCCTCTTCCGGTGTTATGCATTTTTGGCTGACCCCAGTCACGCTTTCTCTGTACAATTGTCCCTTCATGACGGTAAAGGCCTTGGATCGACAAACGACCTCTCGAGCCTCTTCTTCATTCTCTGGGAGCTCTTTCCTTAGAATATACGCAATATAGGGCACTGTCCAGTCGGGAGTAATAACCAGAACCTCCATGATTAAGTCGACCACAGCTGGAACCTCGACTTCAGTCGGATCTGTGGCGCTTTTTGGCTGCGGGGTTTCTTTAGTGAAGGGATCTTCTTGAACTGACGGCATGTGAACATGCTCCAAAAACACGCCACTTGGGATGGCTTCTCTTTTGGAACCTATCTTCGCCAAGTCATCAGCTGCTTGATTTTTCAGTCGGGGGACGTGATGGAGCTCTAATCCCTCGAATTTCTTCTCCAGCTTTTTGACTACATTGCAGTAACCAGTCATGGCTGGGCTTCTGACGTCCCACTCCTTCATCACTTGGTTAACCACTAAATCCGAGTCACCGTAGACCATGAGGCGACGAACGCCGAGTGAAATGGCCATACGCAACCCATACAAGAGTGCTTCGTATTCTGCCTCATTGTTGGAGGAGTCAAAGTGAATCTGGAGTACATATCTGAGCTTGTCTCCTCGGGGGGAAACCAACACTACCCCGGCACCGGAACCATTCAGCATTTTAGAGCCATCGAAGAACATAGTCCAGTGCTCCGAGTGAACTTGAGTCGGTAACTGCTGTTCAGTCCACTCGGCGAGGAAATCTGCTATTGCTTGGGACTTGATAGCTTTCTTTGCCTCAAATCTGATATCTAGGGGAAGAAGTTCAATCGCCCATTTTGCCACTCGGCCAGTTGCATCTCTGTTGTGCAGAATCTCTGATAAGGGGGCGTCGCTGACGACTGTGATGGTATGGTCAGAGAAGTAGTGAGCAACTTTCTTCGTGGTCATATAGATCCCATAAACAAGCTTCTGATAATGAGGGTATCTTTGCTTTGATGGAGTTAGGACTTCGGAAATGTAATATACTGGGCGCTGAACTTTGAAGGCTTTTCCTTCCTCTTCCCGCTCGACCATAAGTACAGTACTGATGACTTGTCATGTGGCTGCAATGTAAAGCAGCAAAGGCTCTTTGCTGATCGGGGCAGCAAGCACCAACTGGGTGGAAAGCAGGGTTTTTAACTCTGCAAACGTTGCGTCAGCTTCGGGAGTCCACTCGAACTTGTCTGACTTCTTCATCAGTCGGTAAAGAGGCAATGCCTTCTCACCGAGGCGAGAGATGAATCGACTTAAAGCGGCCAAGCAACCAGTAAGCTTCTAAACATCGTGCACCGCACAGGTCGTTTCATTCGGAGTATAGTACCCACTTTCTCTGGGTTTGCATCGATTCCTCGTTCGGAAACGAGAAAACCGAGTAACTTTCCACCAGGAACTCTGAATGTGCACTTGGATGGGTTAAGCTTGATATCATACCTCCTAAGGTTGGCAAATGTTTCAGCGAGGTCAGTCAGCAGGTCAGAACCTTTCCATGACTTGAGCACAATGTCATCCATGTACGCTTCCACATTCCGACTGATTTGAGTGAGCAAACACTTCTGAATCATCCTCATGAATGTGGCTCCGGCATTCTTGAGGCCGAATGGCATGGTGACATAACAGAAGCACCCGAATGGGTGATGAAAGCTTTTTTGATCTCATCGGGTCCAAACAGACGGATCTGATGGTACCCGGAGTAAGCGTCTAAGAAAGACAGTCGCTCACATCCCGCAGTCGAGTCGACTATTTGGTCGATGTGGGGGAGAGGAAAATGATCTTTTGGGCAGGCCCGATTGATATGTTTAAAGTCAATGCACATGCGAAGTGACTTGTCCTTCTTAGGGACCATGACAACATTGGCGAGCCACTCGGAGTGGTAAATCTCTCGGATAAACTCTGCTGCTAAGAGCCGAGCCACCTCTTCGCCAATAGCCTTCCTTTTCTGGACGGCGGACCGCCGCAGATGTTCCTTGACAGGTTTTGCCTTTGAATCGACCCGCGGACGATGCTCAGCCAGTCCCCTGGGCACACCCGACATGTCAGAGGGTTTCCATGCAAAGATGTCCCAGTTCTCACGGAGGAACTGGATGAGCGCTTCTTCCTATTTGGGGTCGAGTGTTGTGGAGATATGAGTCGGAGCAGCGTTGGGGTCGGTCGGGTGGATGTGAACTGGTTTTGTCTCCCCGGTCGACTTGAACGCTGATTCTGTAGCAGGCTTTTTGGCTTGCAACAAATCACTCGGGTCTGCGTTCCTCTGGTGTTCCTGCCACTCTTTTGCCACCATCTGAGCGTCGGCGATCTTTGAGCCCTTCTGGAAGCACTCTTCTGCCTTCTTGCGGTTACCAATAACAGTGATCATGCCTTTAGGGCCAGGCATCTTTAATTTGAGGTACACGTAACATGGTCGAGCCATAAAACGTGCATAAGATTGGCCTGCCCAAAATAGCATGGTAGGCGCTCTGGAAATCTACAACCTCAAATGTAAGCTTTTCTTTGCGGAAGTTCTTTGAATCACCAAAAACCACATCAAGAGCAATCTGGCCGAGTGACGCGACCTTCTTGCCGGGAATGACTCCATAGAAACTCATGTTGCTTGTGCTGAGTCTGGACATCGGAATGCCCATCCCTTTCAGCGTCTCAGCGTACAGTATATTTAAACTATTGCCGCCATCCATCAACACTTTAGTCAGTCGAGTGCCCTCGACGACTGGGTCGACCACCAGAGCTTGCCTCCCAGGGGTGGCTATGTGTGCTGGGTGATCAGACTGGTCGAATGTGATGGCGGTCTGAGACCACTTCAGATAACTGGGTGTTGCCGGAGCAACCATATTCACCTCTCGGTTTATAACTTTCAGTCGACTTTTGCTCTCAACGTCAGCAAAAATCATCAGGGTGGAATTGACCTATGGATATTCCTCGTCACTGTCCTCCTTGTCCTCAACTTTGTCCGACTCTTTTTCCTTATCCTTGGGATGTTTCCCCTGGAACTGTTGTATCAGAAGTCGACACTGTCGAGTGGTATGCTTTGGGTAAATGAAGTTACCCTCTTCATCTTTTTTCATGTGGATGTGACACGGTAAATCCATCACTTCGTTTCCTTCTTTATCTTTTACTTTCTTGGGGATCCAGGGCCCTTTGGGCTTTCCTTTGAACTTCCCTTGAGTCACCGCCAAGGCTTCTCCAGGAGTAGCTGGCTCGGCTTTCCGCTTCTGCTTCCGATTGGAATTCCCTCCTCCGGTTTCCTGGGTGACTGACTTATGCTTGCCGCTCTGGAGCCGATCCTCTTCCTCACCATTGGCATACTTGGTGGCTATTTCCATCATTCGACTCAGAGACATGTCTCCGGTTCGACCGAATTTTAGGCTTAGCTCTCTGTACTTTACGCCCTCCTTGAAGGCGCAACCTGCCTGGTGATCAGATACGTTCTCTACTGTGTGATGCAGTATGATCCATCTCTGGATGTAATCCCTCAGAGTCTCATTCGACTTCTGCACACAAGATTGCAGCTCTGTCAGTCCTGCTGTTCGCTTGCACGTTCCTTCGAACGTCCTGACAAACACTCAGGAGAGGTCTTCCCATGTGTAAATGCTGCTGGGTGTCAACTGATTCAGCCACGCTGTGGCTGACCCTTCCAACATAAGAGGCAGATGCTTCATGGCCACCTCGTCATTCCCGCCGCCGATCTCAACAGCCACCCGGTACTCCTCAAGCCAAGTATCAGGCTTGGACTCACCGTTGAACTTGCTAACTCCAGTCGCCAACCTGAAGTTGGGAGGAATCACCGCGGCTCTGATCGCTCTGCTGAAACACTCTGGTCTAGAGACATGCACTCGGCTGCTGGTGGGTACATCTCTGTCATTACCCTCTCCGTGGGCTCTGTTTCGGTCGACCAAACCTTGAACGATGATGGATCTCACATCAAAGCCTGGTTCCCTGGGGTCAACTGGAATCCTTCGCCCGCCACTGTGCTGGCATCTATCATCGTGCTGTCGAGGCATATAGGACCCACCCCTTGGAGGGGGGAGTAGGCACTCGATGTCGATCGTTACGATCGAATCGGTGATCATACTGCTCATGGTTCCTGTAGTGATCATGCCAGTCACCACGCCCTTCACGCCTCAGGGGCAATCTGGGGCTATGAGCCGACTGGACCGTATTCGCTGCCACGGATCTGCTATGAATCATGTTTCGCGACTGAGATACGGCTGAATTCTGATCTCCTGCTGCCCGGAGCAAATCTCTGATCTGCATCAGGCCTCTGCCAACCTCTGACTGGGAAGGCTGAATTGATTCTGCTATACGGGCTGCAGCTGCTAAATTCTGAATCGGAGTTCGATATACCTGAGTCGGAGGTGGAAAGAGCTGACGTCGACTGGAGTCTGGAATCCGTTGCTGCGCGCGCTCGTCGAGTGCTCGCTGAAGGTTCTCTAGTCGAGTGCGCTCGGCCAAGTTGGCCAAGCGCGCGTCCTCCAAGGCGCGAGCCTCAGGGGTTTCTCCAACGATCGGAGTGTGAAGCGCATCCATGTTCCGGCGGCGAAGCTCTTCCCTCTGCTGCGAATTGAGGGGCTCGGGGAGGTATTCCTCATGGACGTGCGACGGATCGCCTCCGCCGTTGCCTCCTTCGGCACCGGGAAAGCTGGGAGGAACGTGCGGTCCATTGACCATCAGGACCTCCGCCGCTGGATCACTGCTGTCGCACTCGGATGCAGTCTCTGTGGAGCCAGTCGACAGGTCGAATAGGCCGTAGAGGGATTCGTCGGGCTCAATTGCCGCAACTTGGGCGGTGGTCGACTGGCGAGCCACCGTGTGTCTCACCCACCGCTGAAGCCTCGACCGACCGGAGCGCTTACGCCGGCGGGAAGCTGGGAGGGAGGATGACACAAAAACCGGCCGATACTGGGTCGACGGTTGCCGCAGAAGGACGCCGCGGACGCACGCTCGGAAGTGCGTAGCCCCACGGACTGGGAGCGCGTCGACCTCGAGCGGAGCCTCCTGCAGCCAAGCAGAGTCGTCGGCGATGAACGTGAGCGCGCCGAGACGGATCTCGCGGCCCTCAACCAAAACTCCGCCTGAAACCATGATGATGGGAATCGGAAAAATTGCAACTTCTCCAACAAGTCGCTAAGACACCAGCCCCACGGTGGGCGCCAACTGTCGTGGTTCTAAGCCTGACAGTAACGTAGGGGGGTACTAAGGAGAGACAAGATCCTAGCTATGGAGTAGTTGTGCACACAAGGGTTTTACGAGTTCAGGCCCTTCTCTGAGGAAGTAACAGCCCTACGTCTCGGAGCCCGGAGGCAGTCGACTGGATTATATGTGTGAGAGTTACAGGGGTGCGAACCCTTCTGCCAGTGGAGGTGGGTGGCTTATATAGTGGATGCCAGGACCCCAGCCAGCCCACGTAGCGGAGGGTTAAAGTACATTAAGGCCTGGCATTACTAGTAACGCCTTACATAAAGTGTCATCATGACCATAAAGACTACTTAATTATAGACCGTTTGGATACAGAGTAGATCTTGAACTCCTGGTGGTCGAGTGAGTCTTCATGGTCGAGTGTCTTCAAGTTTGTCGAGTGTCTTCCAGTCAGTCGAGTGGGATCTCCCTTGGTCGACTGGAAGACGGTTTCTTCTGTAGATGTCCTTGGGGAGGGTACCTAGGACAGGTTCATGACCCTACCCTAGGTACATGACTTCATCAAACACTGCTGATATTGCTTTCATTTTCCTTTTTCTTTTCTTTTCCTTTTCTTTTTTCTTTCCTTTTTTTCTTTTCTTTTCCTTTTCTTTTCCTTTTTTCTTCTATTTTATTTTCCTTTTTTCTTTTCTTTTATTTTCCTTTTCCTTTTTTATTTTATTTTCTTTTCCTTTTTTCCGAGAGCCGGAACGAAGGGAAGGGGATACAATGTATATAACTAAGGCGATATATATTGCATCATTTGACCAATAAAGGTTAAGTGCGTATACAAAATAGGAACATATATATTACATCATTTGACCGAAAACAGTTTCTCAGCGTCGACGTTTTCATTTTTGAGTGAACTTCTTTCCCTTCTTGTTCATTGATGAATAATTGAGCCCCTCATTGTGACTTTTCCTTTTCCATTGAGTATGATCTTTCTTAGGTAATGTAGTATTGATTCTTCTATTGACATATGCTTCATCGTCATCGTCATCTTCCGTCATCGGGTTGCCGTACTAGTCGTAGTCTTCCTCGTTGGCGACTCCATCCATTCCAATGATGTTCATTTTGCCACTCCTCACGACAACACGGCTGGGATTCCTCGGGTCGGTTATGAAGAAGCATTGTGTCACATGCTTAGCGTGTACCCATGGCTCATTTTTTGCGATGGCATTCACGATAGCGCTCTTGGCGTCGGGTATAGACATGGTATTGAAATACCAGTTTTCTCTTTCAACATTCTTAGCCATCTGACATGAAACATCGTCGCACTGTGCATTACAGAGTAGTCGAGCTCCCAGATCTCCTCGACCCTTCCATTGAATCTTTCATGTCACACCATGATTTTCATGCCACAACACTTAAGCTAATAAATCATGAAAAAATGTGGTTTTACAAAAACTTTCCAGTGTTTTGGACTTTGCTTTGATTTGGATTTTGTTTGTTGTTTGAAAGTGCTCTAAAAATCAAATAAATCCTCCAACTCATATACCTCCTTTCCTTGATCTAAAACATTGCCCAATAATCGTGCCATGTGTATAGGCCATAATAGTATTTTCTTACAAAAAGAATTTGGCCAAAAAGCATTTTCGAAATAAGGTCTTCCGAAACCCCCTGAATTGAGACTTGAACAACAAGTACTTAATTTAGGGTATGAAAAATCTTTCAAAAATTATATTTGACTCCTATTATATATAGTACTCCCCAAAACCACAAAATTATTATTTTAAAAGTTGCTTTACTATTTTATTTAAAGGCTTTTTCGTAAGGCCAGAAATGGTCTTTAATAGGTTAAAATTATTTTAATGTTTCAAAAATATTTTAAAAAATTTAGGGAATCTCAGTGGACATATATTGTCCATATATGTGAGTTTCAACACATGGTCATGACCAAAGTATTGGTCAAATCCCTCAAAAACCCTTTCTGGATATTTCAAGCTTTTGAAATTTTTACAAAGGAAATATTCTCCATTGAAACCTAAGAAAAGTCTAGCATGTCAAAAATGACCTACTTGAGGATCCTACAAAGTCTCATGTTATGGGGAACAATATAGCCTCATCAAACCTTCCCAAAAACATTTTTGTCCTTTTCCAAGTTTGAACAACTTTGCACTACCAAACATGTCCAAATAATCTAAAAATTAGTACACATGCTCAGATGGCCTAATCATTCAACGAGGCCAACTGGCACAAGGTGGAGAATGGGATAACTTGATCAAAGTGCCTAAAAACCCTTTCTGTCCAGAACCAAATTTGAACAACTCTACATTCTCAACTGTCTCCTTTTGACCCCAGCTTTTGTGAGCATGCTTTAATCCTCAAATGATGGAACCACACTAAGTGGTACATCAAGGAGAATATATTTGCATGAAATCATGGAAAATCCATTTCTGTTGATTTCTAGGGTTTACGAAAATTGCATTGGCCACTACTAATTTGTGGGCACTACTAATTTGGGATGCCACTCACTCCTGTTAAGTCTCAAAGCAAGTTGAGCAAATTAGCTAGCCCAAACCACCATCAAACACCTTCTGGTAGAATTTCAAAATGCATGTTTCAACCCCTTCCACTAATCTCCATGAGCTGAAACTTTTCCCACAGCCTCATCTGGTCCTCCTCTACCTCGTACATGCTTTGTTGCCCAAGGAGCAATGATTAAGGGGGACAGAGACCCATTTTTCCTCTCCGGATAGCAGCATTTCCCCTCTCTCTCAACCTCCACTCTCTTCCGAAAAGCACACAAGGCATCCAATGCCACTTTACCATTGTTTACTCCCCCTGCAGCCACTAGACACAAGTGGACGTGCGGGTGCGCGCGAAAAGCCGTGGGTGCCAGCAAAAACGCGCTCTGGAGCACATCAGCATGCTCCGGACCGTTGACGCCGCGTCCCCTGACCACCTCAAGCCACCCCCTTGTGCTAGACAAGGTGCCTCGACATCCGCAACACGCCACCATGATGGCCCCCTCCTTCCCCTCTCTGTCCTGTCTGTGCCACGTGTGCCCAGAGCCGCCCGAGCCTGCCAATGTGAGTCTGAGCTCGTGGCTCCACCCAGAGCTTGCCTCGCTCCCTCTCTCTCTTCCTGGTGCCCTAATCCACCCCCACAAGCACCGCAGACAACCCCTCGCTCTCTCTCCTGGCCGCCCGAGCCGTTGCCACAGCCACCCGTGCATCGCGTCCATGGTGAGCCTCGGGTTGGCTACTTAAGGGCGTTCCAGGCCCTCCTTGCTTCTCCATTTGTTGCCTCCCTCTCCCTTACACCACCCAGGACAACTCATTCTTCCTCTCGTGCCCTCCTTGCACCTACATGGCCGGAGCCGAGCCGCCGGCCTCCTCTCAAATTCCCACGAGCAAGGCCTCCTCCTCCCTGCTACATCTTGAGCTCGCGTTGGTTTTCCTTGAAGAGGAAAGGGTGATGCAGCACAGTAGCGTAAGTATTTCCCTTGGTTTTTGAGAACCAAGATATCAATCCAGTAGGAGGCTTCTCAACAAGTCCCACGAACCTACACAAACAAACAAAGGACTCGCAACCAACGCGACAAAGGGGTTGTCAATCCCTTCACGGCCACTTGCGAAAGTGAGATCTGGTAGAGATAATAGGATAAGATAAATATATTTTTGGTATTTTATAATATAGATGCAAAAAATAAAGATGCAAATAAAAATAGATTAGAAGCAAATATGACAAGAGATAGACCCGGGGCCCATAGGTTTCACTAGTGGCTTCTCTCAAGAGCATAAGTATTACGGTGGGTGAACAAATTACTGTCGAGCAATTGATAGAAAAGCGAATAATTATGACGTTATCTAGGCATGATCACGTATATAGGCATCACGTCCGCAACAAGTAGACCGACTCCTGCCTACATCTACTACTATTACTCCACACATCGACCGCTATCCAGCATGCATCTAGAGTATTAAATTCATAAGAACAGAGTAACGCATTAAGCAAGATGACATGATGTAGAGGAATAAACGCAAGCAATATGATATAAACCCCATCTTTTTATCCTCGATAGCAACAATAAAATACGTGTCTTGCAACCCTTTCTGTCACTGGGTAAGAACACCGCAAGATTGAACCCAAAGCTAAGCACTTCTCCCATGGCAAGAAAGATCAATCTAGTAGGCCAAACCAAACCGATAATTCAAATAGACTTGCAAAGATAACTCAATCATATAAAAGAATTTAGAGAAGATTCAATTATTATCCATAGATAAATCTGATCATAAACCCACAAGTCATCAGATCTCGACAAACACACTGCAAAAAGAGATTGCATCGAGTAGATCTCCACAAGAGAGGGGGAAAACATTGTATTGAGATCCAAAAAGAGAGAAGAAGCCAACTAGCTAATAACTATGGACCCGAAGGTCTGTGGTAAACTACTCACAAATCATCGGAAGGGCTATGGTGTTGATGTAGAAGCCCTCCGTGGTGGAATCCACCTCCGGCAGAACGCCGGCGACGGCTCCAAGATGGGATCTCACAGATACAGAAGGTTACGGTGGTGGAAATTGTGTTTTGGTTGCTCCTTGGATGTTTTCGAGGTACGTAGGCTTATATAGGAGGAAGAAGTACGTCGGTCGACGCCCGAGGGGCCCACGAGACTGGGGGCGCGCCCTATAGGGGGGCACCCTCCTATCTCGTGGAAGCTTCGGCTGCTTCTTGACTTGCACTCCAAGTCCTCTGGATCACGTTCGTTCCAAAAATCATTCTCCCGAAGGTTTCATTCCGTGTGTACTCCGTTTGGTATTCATTTTCTTCGAAATACTGGAATAGGCAAAAAAACAGCAACACGGGCTGGGCCTCCGTTTAGTAGGTTAGTCCCAAAAATGATAATAATGTATAAAATAAAGCCCATAAACATCCAAAACAGGTAATATAATAGCATGGAACAATCAAAAATTATAGATACGTTGGACATGTATCAAGCATCCCCAAGCTTAATTCCTGCTCGTCCTCGAGTAGGTAAATGATAAAAAAGAAATTTTTGATGTGGAATGCTACCTAGCATAATTCTCAATGTAATTTTCTTTATTGTGTCATGAATGTTCAGATCCAAATGATTCAAGATAAAAGCTTATAAAACATAAAAATAATAATGCTTCAAAGCATACTAACAAATAATCATGTCCTATCAAAATAGCATAGCCAAAGAAAGCTTATCCCTACAAAATCATATAGTTAGGCCATGCTTCATTTCCATTACACAAAATACTCCCATCATGTACAGCCCCAATGACGAGCCGAGCAATTGGTTCATACTTTTTAACGTGCTTCAGCTTTTTTTCAACTCTTACGCAATACATGAGCGCAAGCCATGGACATAGCACTATGGTGGTCTATTGTGGTGGTTGTAAGGACGAAAAGAGGGAGAAGATAGTGTCACATCAACTAGGCGTATCAACGGGCTATGGAGATGCCCATCAATAGATATCAATGTGAGTGAGTAGGGATTGCCATGCAACGGATGCACTAGAGCTATAAATGTATGAAAGCTCAACAAAACAAACTAAGTGGGTGTGCATCCAACTTGCTTGCTCATGAAGACCTAGGGCACTTTGAGGAAGCCCATCATTGGAATATACAAGCCAAGTTCTATAATGAAAAATTCCCACTAGTATATGAAAGTGACAACATAGGAGACTCTCTATCATGAAGATCATGGTGCTATTTTTTGAAGCACAAGTGTGGAAAAAGAGATAGTAGCAATTGTCCCTTCTCTCTTTTTCTCTCATTTTATTTTTTTTATTTTTTTCTTTCTTTTTTTCTTTTTTTTCTTTTTTTTGGTTGGCTTCTTTGGCCTCTTTTATTTTTATAAAGTCCGAAGTCTCATCCCGACTTGTGGGGGAATCATAGTCTTCATCATCCTTTCCTCACTGGGACAATGCTCTAATAATGAAGATCATCACACTTTTATGGATTTACAACTCAAGAATTACAACTCAAAGCTAGAACAAGATATGACTCTATATGAATGCCTCCGGCGGTGTACCGGGATATGCAATGAATCAAGAGCGACATGTATGAAAATTATGAAAGTGGCCTTGCCACCAATACGATGTCAACTACATGATCATGCAAAGAGCAATATGACAATGATGAAACGTGTCATAATCAATGGAACGGTGGAAAGTTGCATGGCAATATATCTCGGAATGGCTATGGAAATGCCATAATAGGTAGGTATGGTGGTTGTTTCGAGGAAGGTAAATAATGGGTTTATGCTACCGGCGAAAATTGCATGGTAAAATAGAGGCTAGCTAAGTGGAAGGATGAGTGTGCGTATATCCATGGACTCACATTAGTCATAAAGAACTCATATACTTATTGCAAAAATCTACTTAGCCCTCGAAGCAAAGTACTACTACGCATGCCCCAAGAGGGATAGATTGGTAGGAAAAATCCATCGCTCGTCCCCGACTGCCACTCATAAGGAAGACAATCAAAAGAGCACCTCATGCAACAAATTTGTCACACAACTTTTACCATACGTGAATGCTACGGGACTTGCCAAATTCAAAAAAAGTATTTCTCAATTTCATAATTATCCACTAGCATGACCCTAACATTACTACCTTTATATCTCAAAACAATTATCAAGCATCAAATTGATCCTAGTGTTTTAATGCACTATATATGATAGTTTTTATTATACCCAACTTGGATGCTCATCATTCTAGGACCAAATTTGTAACCATAGGAAATACCATGTTGTTCTAAAAGAATCTCAAAATAATATAAGTGAATCATGAGAAACTAGCAATTTCTTAAAAATTAATCCACTGCCATGCTCTAAAAGATATAAGTGAAGCACTAGAGCAAAAACTATCAAGCTCAAAAGATATAAGCGAAGCACATAGAGTATTCTAGCAAATTCTAAACAATGAGGCTTCTCCCAAAAGGTGTGTTACAGAAAGGATGATTGTGGTAAACTAACAAGCAAAGACTAATATAATACACGACGCTCCAAGCAAAACACATATCATGTGGCGAATAAAAATATAGCTCCAAGTAAAGTTACCAATGAACAAAGACGAAAGAGGGGATGCCTTCCCGAGGCATCCCCAAGCTTAGGATTTTGGCTATTATTGAATATCTTGGGGTGCCTTGGGCATCCCCAAGATTAGGCTCTTTGCCACCCTTTATTCCATAGTCCATAAAAGCTTTACCCAAAACTTGAAAACTTCATAACACAAAACTCAACAGGAAATCTTATAAGCTCCATTAGTGAAAGAAAACAAAACCACCACATAAGGTACTGTAATGAACTCATTCTTTATTTATTTTGGTGTTAAACCTACTGTATTCCAAGTTCTCTATGGTTCATACCCTTACATACTAGCCATAGATGCATCAAAATAAGCAAACAACACACGAAAAACAGAATCTGTCAAAAACAGAACGGTCTATAGCAATATGTAACTAACGCAAACGTCTGGAACCTCAAAAATCCTACCAAAATAGGACGTCCTAAAAAATTTGTTTATTGATCAGCATCAAAAAGAATCAATGCAAAAGCTCATTCATGTGATTTATTGAATTATTTCTCGTGAGCGCAAAGTTTCTGTTTTTCAGCAGAATTAAATCAACTCATATCATAGGTTATCCTATAGGTTCTACTTAGCACAAACACTAAATAAAACATGAAAACACATCTAAACAGAAAGTAGAAACAAAATTTAACACTAAACCGGAATAAAAACAAAAAAACATAAAGAAAATTGGGTTGCCTCCCAACTAGCGCTATCGTTTAACGGCCCTAGCTAGGCATAAATGCGAAGATAGATCTAAGTAGTGCCATCTTTGGCACTTGATACATAGGTAGCTCGCATGATAGATTCATAAGGTAATTTGACTTTATTTCTTGGAAAGTGCTCCATGCCTTTCTTTAATGTCAATTGGAATCTAATATTCCCTTCCTTCATATCAATAATCGCACCAATAGTTCTAAGGAAAGGTCTACCAAGAATAATAGGGCAAGAAAGATTGCAATCTATATCAAGAACGATAAAATCAACGGGCACCAAATTTCTATTTGCAACAATAAGGACATCATTGATCCTTCCTATTTGCTTTTTAATGGTGGAATCCGCAAGGTGCAAATTTAAAGAGCAATCATCAAGATCATGGAAACCTAGAATATCACATAAAGTTTTTCGGAATCGTGGAAACACTAGCACCCAAATCACACAAAGCAAAACACTCATGATCTTTAATTTTAATCTTTATAGTAGGTTCCCACTCATCATTAAGTTTTCTAGGTATAGAAACTTCCAAATTAAGTTTTTCATCAAAAGATTGCATCAAGGCATCAATGATATGTTTGGTAAAAGATTTATTTTGACTATAAGCATCAGGAGAATTAACAACGGATTGCAACAAGGAAATACAACTTTCTAAAGAACAATTATCATAATCAAATTACTTGAAATCCGAGATAGTGGGTTCAATGCTATTTAAAGTCATGACCTCTCCAATCCCACTTTTACCAAATTTAGCATCAAGATCTAAAAACTCTGAATTCTTGGGACGCCTTCTAAATAAAGTTGACTCATCTCCAGTCCCATTATTTAAAGATTCATATTGCAAAACAAAGATCTAATACGGGACACATCAATAACTTTAAGATCTTCATCATTATTTTCATGGAAACTATAAGAACACGCTTTTATAAAGCTATCTTTCTTAGCACGCACTCTAGCGGTTCTTTCCTTGCACTCGTCAATGGAAATTCTCATTGCTTTGAGAGACTCATTGATATCATGCTTAGGAGGAGAAGATCTAAGTTTGAGAGAATCAACATCAAGTGAAAGTCTATCAACGTTCCTAGCCAAATCATCAACTTTGAGCAATTTTTCTTCAAGCAAAGCATTAAAATTCTTTTGAGAAATCATAAATTCTTTCACGCTATTCTCAAAATTAGAGGGCATCTTATTAAAATTACCATAAGAATTATTCTAGGAATTTCCATAATTATTATAGGAATTGCTACAGAACGGTCTAGAATTAAAGTTTCCTCTATAGGCATTGTTTCCAAAATTATTCCTACCAACAAAATTCACATCCATAGATTCATTATTATTCTCAATCAAGGTAGATAAAGTCATATCATTGGGATCAATAGAAGAACTCTTAGTATCAAAGAATCGCATAAGCTCATCCATCTTTCCACTCAAAACATTAATTTCTTCTATAGCATGCACTTTTTTACTAGTATATCGTTCGGTATGCCATTGAGAATAATTAGCCATAATATTATCAAGAAGTTTTGTAACATATCCTAAAGTGATGTCCATAAACGTGCCTCCGGCGGCCGAATCTAAAAGATTTCTAGAAGAAAAGTTCAAACCGGCATTAAATTTTTGTATGATCATCCATAAATTCAAACCATGAGTAGGGCAATTGTGAATTATCAATTTCATTATTTCCCAATATTGGGAAACATGCTCATGATCAAGTTGTTAAAAATTCATAATATCGTTCCTAAGAGTGATGATCTTAGCGGGAGGAAAATACTTAGAGATAAAAGCATCTTTGAACTTGTTCCAAGAATCAATACTATTTTTAGGCAAAGACGAAAACCAAACTTTAGCATGATCTCTAAGTGAAAACAGAAATAACTTCAATTTAACAATATCATTATCCGTATCTTTCTTCTTTTGCATATCACACAAATCAACAAAATTGTTTAGATGAGTAGCGGTATCTTCACTAGGAAGGTCGGCGAATTGATCTTTCATAACAAGATTCAGCAAAGCAGTATTGATTTCACAAGACTCAAGATCATTAAGAGGAGCAATTGGAGTACTAAGGAAATCATTATTATTGGTATTCGAGAAATCACACAACTTGGTATTATCTTGTGCCATGGCAACAAGCAGTCCAACACACAAGCAAACAGAAAACGGCAAACGGAAAAGAGAGGAGATTGGGAAAGAAAGGGCGAATAAAACGGCAAGGGTGAAGTGGGGGAGAGGAAAACGAGAGGCAAATAATATAAATGTGAGGGAGATGAGTTTGTGATGGGTACTTGGTATGTCTTGACTTGAGCGAAGCATCCCCGGCAACGGCGCCAGAAATCCTTCTTGCTACGTCTTGAGATTGCGTTGATTTTCCTTGAAGAGGAAAGGGTGATGCAGCACAGTAGTGTAAGTATTTCCCTCAGTTTTTGAGAACCAAGGTATCAATCCAGTAGGAGGCTTCTCAACAAGTCCTACGAACCTACACAAAGAAACAAAGAACTCGCAACCAACGCGACAAAGGGTTGTCAATCCCTTTACGGCCACTTGCGAAAGTGAGATCTGATAGAGATAATATGATAAGATAAATATAACAACAACAACAACAACAACAACAAAGCCTTTAGTCCCAAACAAGTTGGGGTAGGATAGAGGTGAAACCCATAAGATCTCGCAACCAACTCATGGCTCTGACACATGGATAGCAAGCTTCCACGCACCCCTGTCCATAGCTAGCTCTTTGTCGATACTCCAATCCTTCAGGTCTCTCTTAATGGACTCCTCCCATGTCAAATTCGGTCGACCCTGCCCTCTCTTGACATTCTCCGCACGCTTTAGCCGTCCGCTATGCACTGGAGCTTCTGGAGGCCTGCGTTGAATATGCCCAAACCATCTCAAACGATGTTGGACAAGCTTCTCCTCAATTGGTGCTACCCCAACTCTATCTCGTATATCATCATTCCGGACTCGATCCTTCCTCGTGTGGCCACACATCCATCTCAACATACGCATCTCCGCCACACCTAATTGTTGAACATGTCGCATCTTAGTCGGCCAACACTCCGCGCCATACAACATTGCGGGTCGAACCGCCGTCCTGTAGAACTTTCCTTTTAGCTTTTGTGGCACTCTCTTGTCACAGAGAATGCCAGAAGCTTGGCGCCACTTCATCCATTCGTCTTTGATTTGATGGTTCACATCTTCATCAATACCCCCATCCTCCTGCAACATTGACCCCAAATACTGAAAGGTGTCCTTCCGAGGTACCACCTGGCCATCAAGGCTAACCTCCTCCTCCTCACACCTAGTAGTCTAAAACTGCACATCATGTACTCCGTTTTAGTTCTACTAAGCCTAAACCCTTTCGATTCCTAGGTTTATCTCCATAACTCTAACTTCCTATTTACCCCCGTCCGACTATCGTCAACTAGCACCATATCATCCGCAAAGAGCATACACCATGGGATATCTCCTTGTATACCCCTTGTGACCTCATCCATCACCAATGCAAAAAGATAAGGGCTCAAAGCTGACCCCTGATGTAGTCCTATCTTAATCGGGAAGACATCGGTGTCGACATCACTTGTTCGAACACTTGTCACAACATTATTGTACATGTCCTTGATGAGGGTAATGTACTTTGCTGGGACTTTGTGTTTCTCCAAGGCCCACCACATGACATTCTGCGGTATCTTATCATAGGCCTTCTCCAAGTCAATGAACACCATATGCAAGTCCTTCTTTTTCTCCCTATATCTCTCCATAAGTTGTCGTACCAAGAAAATGGCTTCCATGGTCGACCTCCCAGGCATGAAACCAAACTGATTTTTGGTCACGCTTGTCATTCTTCTTAAGCGGTGTTCAATGACTCTCTCCCATAGCTTCATTGTATGGCTCATCAGCTTAATTCCATGGTAATTAGTACAACTCTGAACATCCCCCTTGTTCTTGAAGATTGGTACTAATATACTCCGTCTCCATTCTTCTGGCATCTTGTTTGCCCGAAAAATGAGGTTTAAAAGCTTGGTTAGCCATACTATCGCTATGTCCCCGAGACCTTTCCACACCTCAATGGGGATACAATCAGGGCCCATCGCCTTGCCTCCTTTCATCATTTTTAAAGCCTCCTTCACCTCAGACTCCTGGATGCGCCACACAAAATGCATGCTGGTCTCATCAAAGGAGTCGTCCAGTTCAATGGTAGAACTCTCATTCTCCCCATTGAACAGCTTGTCGAAGTACTCCCGCCATCTATGCTTAATCTCTTCATCCTTCACCAAGAGTTGGCCTGCTCTGTCCTTGATGCATTTGACTTGGCCAATATCCCTCGTCTTCCTCTCCCGGATCTTAGCCATCTTATAGATGTCCCTTTCACCTTCCTTCGTGCCTAACCATTGGTAGAGGTCCTCATATGCCTGACCCCTTGCTTCACCAACAGCTCGCTTTGCAGCCTTCTTCGCCATCTTGTACTTCTCTATGTTGTTTGCACTCCTATCCAGGTATAGGCGTCTGAAGCAATCTTTCTTATCTTTAATCGCCTTCTTGACATCATCATTCCACCACCAGGTATCCTTATCTTCGCTTCTCCTTCCCCTGGACACTCCAAACTCCTCCGAGGCCACCTTACGAATGCAAGTCGCCATCTTCATCCACACATTGTCTGCATCCCCTCCTTCCTCCCAAGGGCCCTCCTTAATTACCCTCTCCTTGAACACCTGAGCTACCTCCCCCTTGAACTTCCACCACTTCGTTCTAGCGACCTTGGCACGCTTATCCTGCTGGACACGAATCCGAAAGCGGAAGTCAGCAACCACCAGCTTATGCTGGGGTACAACACTCTCCCCAGGTATCACCTTACAATCTAGGCACGCACGCCTATCTTCTCTTCTCGAGAGGATGAAATCAATCTGGCTAGAGTGTTGGCCACTACTAAAAGTCACCAGATGTGATTCTCTCTTTCTAAAGAGGGTGTTAGCTACAATCATGTTGTAGGCTAGAGCAAAGCTTAAGACATCTTCTCCTTCTTGATTCCTGATGCCATAGCCAAAGCCCCCATGCGCCCCTTCAAAACCTATGTTAGATGTACCCACGTGGCCATTGAGGTCTCCTCCTATGAAGAGCTTCTCACCAATCGGTACACTCCTAACCATGTCTTCCAAGCCTTCCCAGAACTCCCTCTTGGTGTTCTCATTGTGGCCTACTTGCGGGGCATACGCGCTGATAACATTTAGAACCAAGTCCTCAGCTACCAGCTTGACCAGGATAATCAGGTCCCCACGTCTCCTGACGTCTACCACTCCATACTTGAGGCTCTTGTTGATCACGATGCCTACGCCATTTCTGTTTGCAGCTGTCCCCGTGTACCACAACTTGAAGCCGGTATCCTCCACCTCCTTCGCCTTCTGTCCTCTCCATTTGGTTTCTTGGACACAAAGGATATCAACACCTCTCCTCACTACTGCATCAACTAGCTCCCGAAGCTTCCCTGTCACAGACCCTACGTTCTAGCTACCTAAGCGAATCCTCCTAGGCTCGGCTAGATTCCTTACCCTTCGCACTCGTCGAGTCAAATGCGAAGACCCTTGCTCATTTTCCACTACATCCGGGCGCCGATGTAGCGCGCCACTCAGGATGCGACGACCCGATCCTCGCTCACTTGCCACCGTATCCGGATCAAGATACGGCGCGCCACTTGGGGGGTGACGGCCCGGCCCTTGCCCATTTTCCACCACACCCGGGTTTCGATGTGGCGCATCGCTGAGAGGGTTACGCCCCAACGAAAATCTTTTGGGTTTCATCTCCATAAGAGTGGCTGAGTTTTTACGTTGGCCCGCCAAGCCTATCACAACCCTCCTCCTTTACCCGGGCTTGGGACCGGCTATGTTGAGACAACATAGGCGGAGTTATATGATAAGATAAATATATTTTTGGTATTTTATAATATAGATGCAGAAAATAAAGATGCAAATAAAAGTAGATTGGAAGCAAATATGATAAGAGATAGACCCGGGGGCCATAGGTTTCACTAGTGGCTTCTCTCAAGAGCATAAGTATTACGGTGGGTGAACAAATTACTGTCGAGCAATTGATAGAAAAGCGAATAATTATGACGTTATCTAGGCATGATCATGTATATAGGCATCACGTCTGCAACAAGTCGACCGACTCCTACCTACATCTACTACTATTACTCCACACATCAACCGCTATCCAGCATGCATCTAGAGTATTAAGTTCATAAGAACAGAGTAACGCATTAAGCAAGATGACATGATGTAGAGGGAAAAACTCAAGCAATATGATATAAACCCCATCTTTTTATCCTCGATGGCAACAATACAATACGTGTCTTGCAACCCTTTCTGTCACTGGGTAAGAACACCACAAGATTGAACCCAAAGCTAAGCACTTCTCCCATGGCAAGAAAGATCAATCTAGTAGGCCAAACCAAACTGATAATTCGAAGAGACTTGCAAAGATAACTCAATCATATAAAAGAATTCAGAGAAGATTCAATTATTATCCATAGATAAATCTGATCATAAACCCACAATTCATCGGATCTCGACAAACACACCGCAAAAAGAGATTACATCGAATAGATCCCCACAAGAGAGGGGGAGAACATTGTATTGAGATCCAAAAAGAGAGAAGAAGCCAACTAGCTAATAACTATGGACCCGAAGGTCTGTGGTAAACTACTCACAACTCATCGGAAGGCCTATGGTGTTGATGTAGAAGCCCTCCATGGTGGAATCCCCCTCCGGCAGAACGCCGGCGACGGCTCCAAGATGGGATCTCGCGGATACAGAAGGTTACGGTGGTGGAAATTGTGTTTTGGTTGCTCCCTGGATGTTTTTGGGGTACGTAGGCTTATATAGGAGGAAGAAGTACGTCGGTGGACGCCCGAGGGGCCCATGAGACAGGGGGCGCGCCCTATAGCGGGGGGGCGCCCTCCTATCTCGTGGAAGCTTCGGTTGCTTCTTGACTTGCACTCCAAGTCCTCTGGATCATGTTCGTTCCAAAAATAACGCTCCCGAAGGTTTCATTCCGTTTGGACTCCGTTTGGTATTCCTTTTCTTCGAAATACTGAAATAGGCAAAAAAACAGTAATACGGGTTGGGCCTCCGGTTAGTAGGTTAGTCCCAAAAATGATAATAATGTATAAAATAAAGCCCATAAACATCCAAAACAGGTAATATAATAGCATGGAACAATCAAAAATTATAGATACGTTGGAGACGTATCACTCCCCTCCTTTCTCCACTAGGCGAACCCCCTGGCCATAAAAGAACCCCTCACCACTTCTCCCTCTGCTCAGGTGCCTCGTAGCACCAATGCCGCCATCACCATCAGCCTCATCCACCGCGGTCGACGCCTTGGTCAACCCGGTGCCCCTGGGCGATCGTGCCACCGACGGTTGGACGCGACCGGGTACCTTGAGCGCGCCGGTGGTCAACTCACCGGAAATGGTGGCCTGTGGCACCCGCAAGCCGCCGTCAACACCGCCCCCTGCCTCTGCTCTGTTCGGGCGGGAGGTTGGGGATGAAACCGACAGGCAGGCCCCGCGTGTCAACGACCCTGAGGGTCAGGCCCGCGGGTTAAGTGGACACGGCTTCTTCGGTAGTCGTCTCCCCGCGGCTAAGACGTATTCCTGGCGGGCGCCATCGATGTCACCTCCTCTGCCCGTGCAGCCGAGCCGCTGGGCCGGCCCACTTGCTATTCCGCGCTCAGTGCGCGCTGTCGCTGCCCAGATCCAGCCCCTTTTAGTAAACTCTTTTCCTTTTTATTTTTCTGTAGACTTGTAAAATCTCCCAAATATTCAAATGAACTCCAAATCTTGTAATTCAAATTTCTAGTGACTCCATAAATCATGCTACCTGTTGGTGCAACATGCACATTTTTCAGAACACCTTTCTTCACACAAATTCAATGAAATCCCATTTTTCCATTTCTGTGATGAACTTTAGAAAATCACAAAGAGCTCATATTTGATCCAAATGCCATTATTCAAATTTCCAAATACATATAAGTTCATAAATTAGGTTATGAACGTTTTTCTTAATACTTCATGTGCCACACAAAATAATGAGCCATTTCTTCATATTTGTCAACTTTGCAAATTCATAGGAAAATCATTTGAACTCCAAATCCAGTGAAACCAATTTCTAAATGTTTCTAAAATCATGCCTGATTTAATGGGTACTTTTACTCATTTTTTTAAAAGTCATCCCGCGGACAACTTGCAGATCCATTAAATCCATTGATTCCATCATATTGAAATATTCAAAATTATCCATTGATCCAATCCCAATAAAACCACTCTGGTTATTTTTCATATAACCAAAGATGTCCTAAAAAATTCAAAATCACATTTTAGAGCATTTTATTTTCTGCCTTGTTGTGTTGCTTATTTCCTCTCGAGACCACGAGCCTTCTAGTGAGTTGCTCCGGTTTGTGAGGGGTGTGTGTGTCCAAACTTTCGTCAAACAGGCCATTTTTTACCACATCATCTTGGTGGCATTACATTACATCAAGCAAGGTTTCATGTTTTTCTGATTATTTTATTATTTTTTGGAATTAAAATGCCATGGCAATCCATGCATGTGTCCATGCCGTGAGACCAATATGTTTGAAAGTTCCTTCTAATTTACTGCACATGAAATTAACTCGCACATAAGTACACAAATATGATTTTTCAAACTATTATGGTTAGCCATTGCATGTACATGTAGTTCAAATTTGAATTACGGTTATTAAATGGCTAGAAAATCACTTAAATGTCTTCAAAAGGTTAAATGACCCCTGAATTTTTCCAAATTTTCACATGACAATTGTATTAGTGCACGTTACACGTAGAAAACTTTTGAAGGCCATAAGAGGAAGCTATCTCCCGTTCGTCATCAAACATGCATTGTTTCCTCCCGGAACCACGAGCCTTCTAGTGGGATGCTCCGGTTTGTGAGGGGTGTGTGTCCAAACTTTCGTCAAACATGCCAATTTTTTTACCACATCATCTTGGTAACATGACATTACATCAAGCAGGGTTTTCATGTTTTTCTGATCATTTTTTATTTTTTTGCAATTAAAATGCCATGGCACTCCATGCATGTGTCCATGCCGTGAGACCAATATGTTTGAAAATTCCTTCTAATTTACTGCACATGGAATTAAATCGCACACAAGTACACAAATATGATTTTCAAACGGTTATGGTTAGCGTTGCATGTACATGTAGTTCAAATTTGAATTATGGTCATTAAATGACTAGAAAATGACTAAAATGTTTTCAAAAGGTCAAATGACCCCTGAAATTTTCCAAATTTTTACATGATAGTTGTATTAGTGCATGTTAGACCTAGAAAAATTTTGAAGGCCGTAAGAGGAAGCTATCTTTCGTTCGTCATCAAACATGCATTGTTCCCTCTCGGAACCACGAGCCTTCTAGTGAGTTGCTCCAGTTTGTGAGGGTTGTGTGTTCAAACTTTCATCAAATAGGCCAATTTTTTACCACATCATCTTGGTGGCATGACATTACATCAAGGAAGGTTTCATGTTTTTCTGATCATTTTTTAATTTTTTGGAATTAAAATACCATGGCACTCCATGCATGTGTCCATGCCGTGACACCAATATGTTTGAAAGTTCCTTCTAATTTACTGCACATGGAATTAACTCGCACACAAGTACACAAATATGATTTTTCAAATCGTTATGGTTAGTCATTACATGTACATGTAGTTCTAATTTGAATTACAGTCATTAAATGGCTAAAAATGACTTAAATGTCTTTAAAAGGTCAAATGACCCCTGAAATTTTCCAAATTTTCACATGACAGTTGTATTAGTGCACCTTAAATGTAGAAAAAATTGAAGGTCGTAAGGGGAAGCTATCTCCCGTTTGTTATCAAACAAGCATTGTTCCCTCTCAGAACCACAAGCCTTCAAGTGAGTTGCTTCGGTTTGTGAGGGGTGTGTGTCCAAACTTTCGTCAAACATGCCAATTTTTTTACCACATCATCTTGGTGGCATGACATTACATCAACCAAGGTTTCATGTGTTTTTGATCTTCTTTTAATTTTTTGGAATTTAAATGCCATGGCACTCCATGCTTAATTGTGTCATAGCTGTTAGACCAATATGTTTGAAACTTCCTTCCAATTTACTGCACATGGAATTAAATCGGACACAAGTACACAAAATATGACTTTTCAAACTGTTATGGTTAGCTGTTGCATGTACATGTAGTTCTAGTTTGAATTACGGTCATTAAATGGCTAGAAAATCACTTAAATGTCTTAAAAGGTCAAATGACCCCTGAAATTTTCCAAAATTTGACATGACAATTGTATTAGTACTACAAATTTTCTCGTACATTTAAAACACCATCCGTTGCCACTTTACTCCAAATTCGTCTTTCACAGCTAATAAAAAATATCTACAACATCACACACAGTTGTTTTGTAGGAACCGTTTGCGATGAAAATTTCTATGTTTATTTAAGTCTTCCTCCTTAAGCTTCCCCGGCTCATCTGCTCCAGTGCCGGCAACCACCAAATCCACCAATCCCAAAGATGACACCGTGGAAATGCCTCGTGAAGGCACGTACGATGGCTGCGTCCTCCCCGAGCGCCCCCGCCTACGCCGAGAGCGTGGCCGCCTGCGCCGAGAGTGTCGCCACATCCGCATTGAGTGTAGCTGCTTCTGCCGAGAGGGCGTCTGCGATAGCCGACAGGGCAGCTATAGCAGCCGAGACGGCTACAGCTGCTACTGCAATGGCGGCTGCAAATGCCAAGAGCGCTCGAGCTGCTGTACGTGTCGCCGATGTTGCCCTAGCCTGGGTTGAGGTCATCCACCCTAAGATATTCACGCCACCTCAGAATCCAACATGCAACCCACATCCGAAAAGGCGGCGGTGGCATGGAGCACCTGCTTCCTCATGAGATCGCCGAGCGGGAGCTGGAGATGCAGGAGGCGGCGGAGATCAAGGAGCACCGGGAGGAGGAGTTGCGCGTGGCCTAGGTCGAGGTAGAGAAGAGTCTGTCCGTTGAGGAATCTTTGGTGGAGTACCAATGTGAGCTCTAGCGCAGCAACTACTACGAGTACTATAACCTTGAGGGCGGCGCCGAGGACGAGGACGAGGACACAGTCGACTTCAGCAGGGGGATGTGGAGTCCACCAACATCGGCATGTCGCCAGGACAAGTCATCGACCTGATGCATAGGCCGGCGCGACAGCGGATTTGTTAAAATTATGCGTACTTAGGCTTTGTTTTTAATGCTGGTCTTTTGTTAGAGCAATGTTTAGGTCAACTGGCTCTATTTAATTACTAAAATTGCTCAATTCAGTAAGTGTGGTCTGTGCGTTGTACGCTCTTTTGTGCGCCCAAATTAGCAAGCGGTGTTAAATTATGCAATGATGTACCCGGGGAAATTTCGACCAAAATTTGAATTATCAAACTCATCCCATGCGCGTAAAGCAGAAGAATCATTTGTGATGCACACTATCGTTCAAAGTGAATGGTGTCCGGTGGTACCGCGCGCAAAGTTTCCCTCCACATTTCAAAAATTTTGGCCTACCGGCAAAATATCTACCCCCCGTTCCCCACCCACTTTTCTCCCCGACCACAAGTCAGATTTCCCCTGTTTCCTCCTTCCTTCCTTCCTAAGCTATAGCCACTTCCTCGCTTGCTTCCTCGCTCTCGTCGTCTCGCATCCTACCGTCTGGGTCGCCATGGTCCTCTTCAAAGACCTCTCCAGCGGTTCCTCCTCCGATGACGACTCCTTCACCACCCGGGTATGCCTCTCTTCTCTCTCTCGGGCTATGACTTGGAATGAAGGATTTTTACCCGGTGGTCAATTTGAGTCATTTCTTCCTCTTGTAGTTCCCTACGACCATCAGTTGCAATGAATGGAGTGAGGTGGTTGAAGATCTGTCTGCTTGTTGTCACCATCAATCTCCATGCGTGAAGCAAGCTGCGTTTGAATCTATGGACAGTGGGAGGAAGTTTCTGGCATGTGCAGAGAAGGTTAGACCCTCTTTCATTGTTACAAATCATTTGTTAGATGTGATTCAGACACTGTCATGGTCCCAACCCATTCATACCACACCTTCAACCAAACGCATCCTAAGACAGTGTCACGGTTTGTACCTAGTATCTAAAAATGTTGCCATCTCATCAGCGGTGCTATTAAAAAATTATTTGGCACCACTTCAGTAGTTTGTGCAGCCAACTTGTCCACACGTCTGAGCAGCCAAGCAGTATAATACTAAATCTTTATGGCACGAAGGAACTGGGCATCAGAGCAACTAGGTGCTCCGGAGTTTGGGTCCCTGATTTTTTTCCACTGCATCGGCTCGCCAGTGCAGGGCACCGGTGCGAGATGTAGCACAGTTTTCTTTACACCAGATTTTGCATACATAGTGGACGGCCTTAATACTATTAGTTCTATGTTACTAAATTTGTGCATGTACACGCCTGTTAATATCAATTTGTTGTCATCCAAACACTATCGTTATGTTGTTGTAGTTATATTTGCCTTCCTCTTAAAATGTTCAATTTGTTATTTATAGTACATGAGTAAAAACTTGTAGCGTTGTTGTAGTTAATTATAGCTTCTGATGTTTTAGAATTTGGTTGTTGTCTCAGTAGCAATTAATTCATTTGCACATTGAACTTTTTGAGAAGATATGTCATAATTAACTTGTTTCTTCAGTTTTACAAAATAAGTATTGGTGATTTTCTGTGTTGCTATAAACCCATTTTCCCTACAATTGTTACTGATCTAGTTTTAAATATTATAGGATAAAGGGAAGTGTTCTTACTTGGAGTGGGTTGATCAAGAGTGGCCATAGTCTTTGAAGATGTGCCTAGCAAAGCTCTGGAGCATATATGAGGAAGATAACAGAGTTAGGCTTAGAGAAAGTGTTGTCAACGCTGAAGAATATTTGAAGATGCGGGATAAAAAGAGGAAGGTGGAGAATGAGCTCACATTTTTTTAAATCATACTTTGCTAAGATGGTGTTGGCGAAGGAGGAGGCACTTTCCCAGTTGGCCAGTGCAAAACAGGTTCTTACTAAACTAAAAGCAGAGGTGGATAAGACGAGCCTGGATGATCTCGATTAGGGAAATGAATATATTGTTCTAATATTGTTCTTATGAAGTTGAACTAGTTATATATTGTATTGTGCTATTTTCAGGTAGCTATCGTACTGTGATGTTAAAATATATCTATGTGCCTGATATGAAATTGGCAAACAGTTGTTCGATATGAAATGTGAATTTGCGTAATACTAGAATTATTAATAGTAAACTAATAAACCTGCTAAATGGGTCATGGAACTTTGCAAATGGTTCTAGCAGTAAAAGGGCTTGTGATGGATAGCCCAATGCCACACAATTTTCTTCATCAAATCGTGTGTGATGTAGTTGATAAAAGCAAACCGTTAACCAAGGAAGAGTATGTGTGATAGTTACACCTATCACACACGAGCCTATACATAAACTTGTGTGGGATGTACATACGAATGGAAACGTTTTCCCTGGATTGACTATGTGGGATGTACATACGAACAACAATCTTTTCCCTGGATTGACTGTGTGGGATGTACATTGCTACCTCTTGAGCATGCGTTGGTTTTTCCCTTGAAGAGGAAAGGGTGATTGAGCAAAGTAGCATAAGTATTTCCCTCAGTTTTTGAGAACCAAGGTATCAATCTTGTAGGAGGCTCCTCAAAAGTCCCACGCACCTACACAAACAAACAAGAACCTCGCAACCAACACGATAAAGGGGTTGTCAATCCCTTCACGATAACTTGTGAAAGTGAGATCTGATAGAGATAATAAGATAAGATAAATATTTTTGGTAATTTTATGATATAGATTGGAAAATAAAAGATGCAAATAAAAGTAGATCGGAAACATATAGGATAAAAGATAGACCCGGGGGCCATAGGTTTCACTAGTGGCTTCTCTCAAGATAGCATAAGTATTACGGTGGGTGAACAAATTACTATCGAGCAATTGATAGAAAAGTGCATAGTTATGAGATTATCTAGGCATGATCATGTATATAGGCATCACGTCCGGGACAAGTAGATCGAAACGATTCTGCATCTACTACTATTACTCCACACATCGACCGACTCCTGCCTGCATCTAGAGTATTAAGTTCATGAAGAATAGAGTAACGCATTAAGAAAGATGACATGATGTAGAGGGATAAACTCAAGCAATATGATATAAACCCCATCTTTTTATCCTCGATGGAAACAATACAATACGTGCCTTGCTGCCCCTGCTGTCACTGGGAAAGGACACCGCAAGATTGAACCCAAAGCTAAGAACTTCTCCTATTCTAAGAAAGATCAATCTAGTAGGCAAAACCAAACTGATAATTCGAAGATACTTGCAAGGATAACCAATCACACATAAAAGAATTCAGAGAAGATTCAATTATTTCCCATAGATAAACTTGATCATAAACCCACAATTCATCGGATCTCGACAAACACACTGCAAAAAGAGTTACATAGAATAGATCTCCAAGAAGATCGAGGAGAACTTTGTATTGAGATTAAAAGAGAGAGAAGAAGACATCTAGCTAATAACTATGGACCCGAAGGTCTGTGGTAAACTACTCACAACTCATCGGAGAGGCCTTTGAGATGATGTAGAGGCCCTCCATGGTCGATTCCCCCTCCGACGGAGCGCCGGCGAAGGCTCCAAGATGGGATCTCGCGGATACAGAAGGTTGTGGCGGTGGAATTAGGTTTTCGTGGTGCTCCTAGATGTTTTCAGGGTACAGGAGTATATATAGGTGAAGGAAGTACATCGGTGGAGCAACGAGGGGCCCACGAGGTAGGGGGCGCGCCCACCCCCAAGGGGCGCGTCGGGCACCCTCCTGGCCGCCTCGTTTGTTGCTTGACGTTCACTCCAAGTCTCCTGGTTTGCATTTGTTCCAAAAAGATCGCTCCCGAAGGTTTCATCCCGTTTGGACTCCATTTGATATTCCTTTTCTTAGAAACACTAAAATAGGCAAAAAAAATAGCAATTCAGGCTGGGCCTCCGGTTAGTAGGTTAGTCCCAAAAATGATATAAAAGTGTAAAGTAAAGCCCATAAACATCCAAAGCGGGTAGTATAATAGCATGGAACAATCAAAAATTATAGATACATTGGAGACGTATCAAGCATCCCCAAGCTTAATTCCTGCTCCTCCTCGAGTAGGTAAATGATAAAAACAGATTTTTTTATGTGGAATGCTACCTAGCATAATTCTCAATGTAATTTTCTTTATTGTGGCATGAATGTTTAGATCCAAATGATTCAAAATAAAAGTTCATATTGACATGATAAACAATAATACTTCAAGCATAGTTAACAAAGCAATCATGTCTTCTCAAAATAACATGGCTAAAGAAAGCTATCCCTACAAAATCATATAGTCTGGTTATGCTCTATCTTCATCACACAAAGTATTTAATCATGCACAACCCCGATGACAAGCCAAGCAATTGTTTCATACTTTAGTATGCTCAAACTTTTTCAACTTTCACGCAATACATGGGCGTGAGCCATGGACCTAGCACTATATGTGGAATAGAATGGTGGTTGTGGAGAAGACAAAAAAGGAGAAGATAGTCTCACCATTCTATGGCAATTGTTCCATGCGTGTCATAATAAACGGAACGGTGGAAAGTTGCATGGCAATATATCTCAGAATGGCTATGGAAATGCCATAATAGGTAGGTATGGTGGCTGTTTTGAGGAAGGTATATGGTGGGTGTATGGTACCGACGAAAGTTGTGCGGCACAAGAGAGGCTAGCAATGGTGGAAGGGAGAGAGTGCGTATAATCCATGGACTCAACATTAGTCATAAAGAACTCATATACTTATTGCAAAATTCTACAAGTCATCAAAAACCAAGAACTACGCGCATGCTCCTAGAGGGATATGTTGGTAGGAAAAGACCATCGCTCGTCCCCGACCGCCACTCATAAGGAAAACAATCAATAAATAAATCGTCTCCAACTTCATCACAAAGCGGTTCACCATACGTGCATGCTATGGGAATCACAAACTTCAACACAAGTATTCCTAAAATTCATAATTACCCCACTAGCATGACTCTAATATCACCATCCTCATATCTCAAAACAATTATCAAGCATCAAATTGATCATAGCATCCAATTCACTTTCTATGATAGTTTTTATTATACCCAACTTGGATGCCCATCATTCTAGGACCAATTTTATAACCATAGCAAATACCATGCTGTTCTAAAAGACTCTCAAAATAATATAAGTGAAGCATGATAGATCAACAATTTCTATAAAATTAAGCCACCACCGTGCTCTAAAAGATATAAGTGAAGCACTAGAGCAAAAATTATCTAGCTCAAAAGATATAAGTGAAGCACATAGAGTATTCTAATAAATTCTAAATCATGTGGCTTTCTCCCAAAAGGTGTGTATAGCAAGGATGATTGTGGTAACCTAAAAAGCAAAGACTCATATCATACAAGACGCTCCAAGCAAAACACATATCATGTGGCGAATAAAAATATAGCTCCAAGTAAAGTTACCGATAAACAAAGACGAAAGAGGGGATGCCTTCCGGGGCATCCCCAAGCTTAGTCTGTTGGTTATCCTTGAATATATTGGGGTGCCATGGGAATCCCCAAGCTTAGGATCTTGCCACTCCTTATTCCATAGTCTATCAAATCTTTACCCAAAACTTGAAAACTTCACAACACAAAACTCAAAAGGAAATCTCATAAGCTCCGTTAGTGCAAGAAAGAAAAACCACCACATAAGTTACTGTAATGAACTCATTATTTATTTATATTGGTGCTAAACCTATTTTATTCCAACTTCTCTATGGTTCATACCCCCCGATACTAGTCATAGATGCATCAAAATAAGCAAACAACACACGAAAAATAGAATCTGTCAAAAACAGAACAGTCTGTAGCAATCTGTAACTTTCGAATACTTCTGGAACTGTAAAAATCCTACCAAAATAGGAAGTCCTAGGCAACTTATCTATTGATCTACAGAAAAAAGAATCAACGCAAAATAGTGTTTCTGTGATTTATTGATTTTTTTCTCGTGAGCGCAAAAGTTTCTGTTTTTCAGCAGAATCAAATTAACTATTACCGTAGGTTATCCTATAGGTTCTACTTGCCACAAACACTAATTAAAACATGAAAACACATCTAAACAGAAGCTATATGAAATATTTATTGAATAACAGCAAGTAAAAATATTGGATTGTCTCCCAACAAGCGCTTTTCTTTAAAGCCTTTTAGCTAGGCATTGATAATTTTAATGATGCTCACATGAAAGACAAGAATTGAAGCGCAAAGAGAGCATCATGAAACACATGATAAACACATCTAACTCTAACATATTTCCTATGCATAGGCATCTTATAAGCAAACAAATTATCAAGGCAAGCAAAGACTAGCATATGCAAGGAAGAAGAAAGAGACGATGGCAATCTCAACATGAAGAGAGGTAATTTAGTAACATGAAAATTTCTACAACCATATTTTCCTCTCTCATAATAATTACATGTAGGATCATAAGAAAATTCAACAATATAGCTATCACATAACATATTCTCAACATGATCCACATGCATGCAAAGTTGACACTCTTCCAAGATAGTGGGATTATCGTTAACTAAAGTCATGACCTCTCCAAACCCACTTTCAATATTATTGCAAACATTATTATCAATCTCATATTCATCATGGGGCTTAAATAAATTTTCAAGATCATAAGAAGAATCACCCCAATCATGATCATTGCAACAAGTAGTGGACATAGCAAAACTAGCATCCCCAAGCTTAGGGTTTTGCATATTATTAGCAAAATTGACATCAAGAGAATTTATAGTAAAATCATTGCAATCATGCTTTTTACTCAAGGAGCCATCGTGAATCTCTTTATAAATTTCTTCATCACAATTTTTAGATTCACAAATTTCAAGCAAAACTTCATAAAGATAATCTAGTGCACAAAACTCACTAGCAATTGGTTCATCATAATTGGATCTCTTAAAAAGATTAGCAAGCGGATGAGGACCCATAGATCTTAGGTTCTCTGTTTAGCAATAAATAAACAACTACTCCAACCAACGAGCAAACAAGCCAAGTAAGACATCAAAGCAAACAAAAAGACGAACACAAAAAGGGCGAATAAAACGTCAAGGGTGAAGTGGGGGAGTGGAAAACGAGAGGAAAATGGCAAATAATGTAGTGCGAGGGAGATGAGTTTGTGATGGGTACTTGGTATGTCTTGACTTGAGCGAAGACCTCCACGGCAACGGCGCCAAAAATCCTTCTTGCTACCTCTTGAGCATGCGTTGGTTTTTCCCTTCAAGTGGAAAGGGTGATGCAGCAAAGTAGCGTAAGTATTTCCCTCAGTTTTTGAGAACCAAGGTATCAATCCAGTAGGAGGCTCCTCAAAAGACCCACACACCTACACAAACAAACAAGAACCTCGCAACCAACGCGATAAAGGGGTTGTCAATCCCTTCATGGTAACTTGTTAAAGTGAGATCTGATAGAGATAATAAGATAAGATAAATATTTTTGGTATTTTTATGATATAGATTGGAAAATAAAAGATGCAAATAAAAGTAGATCGGAAACTTATAGGATAAAAGATAGACCCGGGGGCCATAGGTTTCACTAGTGGCTTCTCTCAAGATAGCATAAGTATTACGGTGGGTGAACAAATTACCGTCGAGCAATTGATAGAAAAGTGCATAGTTATGAGATTATCTAGGCATGATCATGTATATAGGCATCACGTCCATGACAAGTAGATCGAAATGATTCTGCATCTACTACTATTACTCCACACATCGACCGACTCCTGCCTGCATCTAGAGTATTAAGTTCATGAAGAACAGAGTAACGCATTAAGAAAGATGACATGAGTAGAGGGATAAACTCAAGCAATATGATATAAACCCCATCTTTTTATCCTCGATGGAAACAATACAATACGTGCCTTGCTGCCCCTGCTGTCACTGGGAAAGGACACCGCAAGATTGAACCCAAAGCTAAGAACTTCTCCTATTCTAAGAAAGATCAATCTAGTAGGCAAAACCAAACTGATAATTCGAAGATACTTGCAAGGATAACCAATCACACATAAAAGAATTCAGAGAAGATTCAATTATTTCCCATAGATAAACTTGATCATAAACCCACAATTCATCGGATCTCGACAAACACACTGCAAAAAGAGTTACATAGAATAGATCTCCAAGAAGATCGAGGAGAACTTTGTATTGAGATTAAAAGAGAGAGAAGAAGACATATAGCTAATAACTATGGACCCGAAGGTCTGTGGTAAACTACTCACAACTCATCGGAGAGGCCTTTGAGATGATGTAGAGGCCCTCCATGGTCGATTCCCCCTCCGACGGAGCGCCGGCGAAGGCTCCAAGATGGGATCTCGCGGATACAGAAGGTTGTGGCGGTTGAATTAGGTTTTCGTGGTGCTCCTAGATGTTTTCAGGGTACAGGAGTATATATAGGTGAAGGAAGTACATCGGTGGAGCAACGAGGGGCCCATGAGGTAGGGGGCGCGCCCACCCCCAAGGGGCGCGTCGGGCACCCTCCTGGCCGCCTCGTTCATTGCTTGACGTTCACTCCAAGTCTCCTGGTTTGCATTTGTTCCAAAAAGATCGCTCCCGAAGGTTTCATCCCGTTTGGACTCCATTTGATATTCCTTTTCTTCGAAACACTAAAATAGGCAAAAAAAAATAGCAATTCGGGCTGGGCCTCCGGTTAGTAGGTTAGTCCCAAAAATGATATAAAAGTGTAAAGTAAATCCCATAAACATCCAAAGCGGGTAGTATAATAGCATGGAACAATCAAAAATTATAGATACATTGGAGACGTATCAAGCATCCCCAAGCTTAATTCCTGCTCCTCCTCGAGTAGGTAAATGATAAAAACAGATTTTTTTTATGTGGAATGCTACCTAGCATAATTCTCAATGTAATTTTCTTTATTGTGGCATGAATGTTTAGATCCAAATGATTCAAAATAAAAGTTCATATTGACATGATAAACAATAATACTTCAAGCATAGTTAACAAAGCAATCATGTCTTCTCAAAATAACATGGCTAAAGAAAGCTATGCCTACAAAATCATATAGTCTGGTTATGCTCTATCTTCATCACACAAAGTATTTAATCATGCACAACCCCGATGACAAGCCAAGCAATTGTTTCATACTTTAGTATGCTCAAACTTTTTCAACTTTCACGCAATACATGGGCGTGAGCCATGGACCTAGCACTATATGTGGAATAGAATGGTGGTTGTGGAGAAGACAAAAAAGGAGAAGATAGTCTCACCATTCTATGGCAATTGTTCCATGCGTGTCATAATAAACGGAACGGTGGAAAGTTGCATGGCAATATATCTCAGAATGGCTATGGAAATGCCATAATAGGTAGGTATGGTGGCTGTTTTGAGGAAGGTATATGGTGGGTATATGGTACCGATGAAAGTTGTGCGGCACAAGAGAGGCTAGCAATGGTGGAAGGGAGAGAGTGCGTATAATCCATGGACTCAACATTAGTCATAAAGAACTCATATACTTATTGCAAAATTCTACAAGTCATCAAAAACCAAGAACTACGCGCATGCTCCTAGAGGGATATGTTGGTAGGAAAAGACCATCGCTCGTCCCCGACCGCCACTCATAAGGAAAACAATCAATAAATAAATCGTCTCCAACTTCATCACAAAGCGGTTCACCATACGTGCATGCTACGGGAATCACAAACTTCAACACAAGTATTCCTAAAATTCATAATTACCCCACTAGCATGACTCTAATATCACCATCCTCATATCTCAAAACAATTATCAAGCATCAAATTGATCATAGCATCCAATTCACTTTCTATGATAGTTTTTATTATACCCAACTTGGATGCCCATCATTCTAGGACCAATTTTATAACCATAGCAAATACCATGCTGTTCTAAAAGACTCTCAAAATAATATAAGTGAAGCATGATAGATCAACAATTTCTATAAAATTAAGCCACCACCGTGCTCTAAAAGATATAAGTGAAGCACTAGAGCAAAAATTATCTAGCTCAAAAGATATAAGTGAAGCACATAGAGTATTCTAATAAATTCTAAATCATGTGGCTTTCTCCCAAAAGGTGTGTATAGCAAGGATGATTGTGGTAACCTAAAAAGCAAAGACTCATATCATACAAGACGCTCCAAGCAAAACACATATCATGTGGCGAATAAAAATATAGCTCCAAGTAAAGTTACCGATAAACAAAGACGAAAGAGGGGATGCCTTCCGGGGCATCCCCAAGCTTAGTCTGTTGGTTATCCTTGAATATATTGGGGTGCCATGGGCATCCCCTAGCTTAGGATCTTGCCACTTCTTATTCCATAGTCTATCAAATCTTTACCCAAAACTTGAAAACTTCACAACACAAAACTCAAAAGGAAATCTCATAAGCTCCGTTAGTGCAAGAAAGAAAAACCACCACATAAGTTACTGTAATGAACTCATTATTTATTTATATTGGTGCTAAACCTATTTTATTCCAACTTCTCTATGGTTCATACCCCCCGATACTAGTCATAGATGCATCAAAATAAGCAAACAACACACGAAAAATAGAATCTGTCAAAAACAGAACAGTCTGTAGCAATCTGTAACTTTCGAATACTTATGGAACTGTAAAAATCCTACCAAAATAGGAAGTCCTAGGCAATTTATCTATTGATCTACAGAAAAAAGAATCAACGCAAAATAATGTTTCTGTGATTTATTGATTTTTTTCTCGTGAGCGCAAAAGTTTCTGTTTTTCAGCAGAATCAAATTAACTATTACCGTAGGTTATCCTATAGGTTCTACTTGCCACAAACACTAATTAAAACATGAAAACACATCTAAACAGAAGCTATATGAAATATTTATTGAATAACAGCAAGTAAAAATATTGGATTGTCTCCCAACAAGCGCTTTTCTTTAAAGCCTTTTAGCTAGGCATTGATAATTTTAATGATGCTCACGTGAAAGACAAGAATTGAAGCGCAAAGAGAGCATCATGAAACACATGATAAACACATCTAACTCTAACATATTTCCTATGCATAGGCATCTTATAAGCAAACAAATTATCAAGGCAAGCAAAGACTAGCATATGCAAGGAAGAAGAAAGAGACGATGGCAATCTCAACATGAAGAGAGGTAATTTAGTAACATGAAAATTTCTACAACCATATTTTCCTCTCTCATAATAATTACATGTAGGATCATAAGAAAATTCAACAATATAGCTATCACATAACATATTCTCAACATGATCCACATGCATGCAAAGTTGACACTCTTCCAAGATAGTGGGATTATCGTTAACTAAAGTCATGACCTCTCCAAACCCACTTTCAATATTATTGCAAACATTATTATCAATCTCATATTCATCATGGGGCTTAAATAAATTTTCAAGATCATAAGAAGAATCACCCCAATCATGATCATTGCAACAAGTAGTGGACATAGCAAAACTAGCATCCCCAAGCTTAGGGTTTTGCATATTATTAGCAAAATTGACATCAAGAGAATTTATAGTAAAATCATTGCAATCATGCTTTTTACTCAAGGAGCCATCGTGAATCTCTTTATAAATTTCTTCATCACAATTTTCAGATTCACAAATTTCAAGCAAAACTTCATAAAGATAATCTAGTGCACAAAACTCACTAGCAATTGGTTCATCATAATTGGATCTCTTAAAAAGATTAGCAAGCGGATGAGGACCCATAGATCTTAGGTTCTCTGTTTAGCAATAAATAAACAACTACTCCAACCAACGAGCAAACAAGCAAAGTAAGACATCAAAGCAAACAAAAAGACGAACACAAAAAGGGCGAATAAAACGTCAAGGGTGAAGTGGGGGAGTGGAAAACGAGAGGAAAATGGCAAATAATGTAGTGCGAGGGAGATGAGTTTGTGATGGGTACTTGGTATGTCTTGACTTGAGCGAAGACCTCCACGGCAACGGCGCCAAAAATCCTTCTTGCTACCTCTTGAGCATGCATTGGTTTTTCCCTTCAAGTGGAAAGGGTGATGCAGCAAAGTAGCGTAAGTATTTCCCTCAGTTTTTGAGAACCAAGGTATCAATCCAGTAGGAGGCTCCTCAAAAGTCCCACACACCTACACAAACAAACAAGAACCTCGCAACCAACGCGGTAAAGGGGTTGTCAATCCCTTCATGGTAACTTGTTAAAGTGAGATCTGATAGAGATAATAAGATAAGATAAATATTTTTGGTATTTTTATGATATAGATTGGAAAATAAAAGATGCAAATAAAAGTAGATCGGAAACTTATAGGATAAAAGATAGACCCGGGGGCCATAGGTTTCACTAGTGGCTTCTCTCAAGATAGCATAACTATTACGGTGGGTGAACAAATTACCGTCGAGCAATTGATAGAAAAGTGCATAGTTATGAGATTATCTAGGCATGATCATGTATATAGGCATCACGTCCGTGACAAGTAGATCGAAACGATTCTGCATCTACTACTATTACTCCACACATCGACCGACTCCTGCCTACATCTAGAGTATTAAGTTCATGAAGAACAGAGTAACGCATTAAGAAAGATCACATGAGTAGAGGGATAAACTCAAGCAATATGATATAAACCCCATCTTTTTATCCTCGATGGAAACAATACAATACGTGCCTTGCTGCCCCTGTTGTCACTAGGAAAGGACACCGCAAGATTGAACCCAAAGCTAAGCACTTCTCCTATTGCAAGAAAGATCAATCTAGTAGGCCAAACCAAACTGATAATTCGAAGAGACTTGCAAACATAACCAATCACACATAAAAGATTTCAGAGAAGATTCAATTATTTCTCATAGATAAACTTGATCATAAACCCACAATTCATCGGATCTCGACAAACACACCACAAAAAGAGTTACATAGAATAGATCTCCAAGAAGATCGAGGAGAACTTTGTATTGAGATTCAAAGAGAGAGAAGAAGCCATCTAGCTAATAACTATGGACCCGAAGGTCTGTGGTAAACTACTCACAACTCATCGAAGAGGCCTTGGAGATGATCTAGAGGCCCTCCATGGTCGATTCCCCCTCCGGCGGAGCGCCGGCGAAGGCTCCAACATGGGATCTCATGGATACAGAAGGTTGCGGCGGTGGAATTAGGTTTTCGTGGTGCTCCTGGATGTTTTCAGGGTACGGGAGTATATATAGGCGAAGGAAGTACGTCGGTGGAGCAAGAGGGGCCCACGAGGCAGGGGGGCGCGCCGGGCACCCTCGTGGCCGCCTCATTTGTTGCTTGACGTCCACTCCAAGTCTCCTGGTCTGCATTTGTTCCAAAAAGATCACTCCCGAAGGTTTCATCCCGTTTGGACTCCGTTTGATATTCCTTTTCTTCGAAACACTGAAATAGGCAAAAAAAATATCAATTCAGGCTGGGCCTCTGGTTAGTAGGTTAGTCCCAAAAGTGATATAAAAGTGTAAAGTAAAGCCCATAAACATCCAAAACGGGTAGTATAATAGCATGGAACAATCAAAAATTATAGATACGTTGGAGACGTATCATACATACGAACGGAAACGTTTTCCCTGGATTGACTATGTGGGATTTACATAAGAACAGAAACGTATTCCTTGGATTGACTGTGTGTTATATACATAGGAACGGAAATGTTTTTCTGGGATTCACCGTGTGAGATGTACATACAAATGGAAATAATTGGGTTTTGATGCCTCACCCGATCACACATGAGCTCATTCTGCCCCAGCCTGTGTGCCAGGAGGGCCTATCCCCGATGGTTTCTGGGTCGTGTGGGAAGGACCCCCTATCGCCCACACTCACTTGGCGACGGTTCCAAATGCCATCACGGGAAGGGGTTAAAAAACATGTGTATTGCACCGACGCGGACCAGTGACATATCGTCAAAATATCGAACGAATACCAAATTCGCATGATTACTTATAATCGGACTTCTCCTATGTCCTCAAGAACAAAAGTAACTACTCAAAAAACATGTTCAGGTTCAAGATCAGATGGTATTGAATATCATTAAGGATCTGAACATATAATCTTTCACCAAATAAGCAAACTATCATCAGCTACAAGGAGTAATCAACACTACTAGCAACCCACAGGTACCAATCTGAGGTTTTGGGACAAAGATTAAATACAAGAGATGAACTAGGGTTTGAGATGAGATGGTGCTGGTGAAGATGTTGATGAATATTGGTCCTCCCACGACGAGAGGATCCTTGGTGGTGTCGATGGCTTTGATTTCCACCTCCCAAAGGGAAGTTTCCCCGGCGGAATCGCTCTCTCGAAGAGCAAAAGTGCTCCTGCCCAGGTTCTGCCTCGAGACGGTGGCGCTTCGTCCCAAAAGTCTTCTTTTTAATTATTTTTTCTAGGGAAAATGGCCTCGTATAGTAGAAGATGGGCATCGGAGGCCTACCAGGGGCCCACTAGCTCATAGGGCATGCCCTGGGGATAGGGTGCGCCCCTTGAGATTGTCGCTCGCTAGTGACCTCCTCCTGGTATTTCTTTCGCCAATATTTTTATATATTCCAAAATCATTCTCCGTAAATTTTTAGGTCACTTGCAAAATAGCTATAGCCCTTTTCGGTCCAGAATTCTAGCTTTCGGCAATCTCTCTCTTCATATGAAACTTGCAAAATAGGAGACAAAAGACATAAGAATTGTATCATAAAGTGAAATAATGACCCAAAACATAATTAATAACAATAGAAAAACATGATGGGAAATTGACGTATCACAGACCGCACCTCCACTTCACGGGTCTTGTACCCCCCGCCGCTCATGGAGATGGCAGATGGAGGACGTGGTCGCCGATGCAGAATACAAAGAAACTGAACGACGAGTGCCACCGTAGGATAGGTTTACGGTCCGGCCGCTTTTTAATGAAAAATGTCCAAATTATAATGAATGTGCTTCGGTTTATATGAAAATTCACCACTCATCCGGTTAGTTTTAACAATGTTTGAAATGTATGCGGACGGTGTTGGATGGTCGGCTCCCGCATCCATGTCCGACGGACTGGTCCCCTATCCGCGGACGGATACAGAAGCAAATTTACGGGTCAACATTGAAGATGCCCTTAGTAGACTCATATACTATATCACCAAGCTCCTTGGGATTGGAGGCCTCACAATCAATTGAGGTCTCCAATTAGAATTTGGTCACCCAGTTTTGACAGCATCAATAATTTCACAAACCTCTCTAATTTATATTTGTATACAATACACTATGATTTCTAATGTTTAAATCTTCACAATTAATTGAGGTTTCAATTTAGAATTGGGTCACCCAATTTTGACCGGCTCAACAATTTTTCAAGGAGCTCTTCCATTTAATTATTTTAATTCTCTATGTTCCCTAATTTTAAAGCTCTTTCATTCGATTAAGGTATACAATTTTGGATTTGATTTATGATTTTGATCAGGCCATTGATTTTTCAAATCAATTAGCAGTAACCGGCCTATAAAAACGTATCAACCCCTCGCGGACTACCATCACCTAGAAAAAGCGCCACCATGTGATACAATAGCACGAATTTAGTACATGAAACCATCGATGAAAAAATATCCCCACATAAATATGGGTTGATTAGTGGATAACACAGATCACACCACAAAATGCCCACCAAATAACCACATTATAAATAAACATAAAACACACTCTATCATCTCATCTGCGCCACCGGTCTCCTCTTCCTGCCTCCCTCTCCCTCGCCGCCGCCCAAGGGCGCGGCCAGGCGAAGCCCGACTGATGATGATGGGGCATCTTCTTCCCCATGCGCGATGGGGAGGCACGGGCCGGCCTCCTTGTGCCTAGTCGCGGCACAGGGCACCACGCGGCATGGAGGACTTCATGGCGGTAGCGACCCAGGGCGGCAGCCCTGGAAGGTGATGGCAGGTGAAGCCCGGGCCTCTCACGGTCCTGTGGCGCGGCGATGTCCCTGTCCAAGGCGGATCTGCACCGACGATCTAGTGTCTTTGGCTTTGGATTGGATCAGATCAGCGACGACGCCGAGGGCGCGGGATTCATCTCGGTGGCTCTCGTGGTTTGGCGAGGTGGGGTGGCGGCCCTCCTCCTAGGCTCTAGTGCTGGCACACGCACGCAGTGGCCAGTGCCACAGGGCTCCCATGGTGGCAGTGTCGTTATGGATGGTCGCCGGATCTGGGTGGCCAGATATGGGGCTTTGAAGGTGATCTGGATGGTGCACATGTTGTCGGTTGGATTATTATGGTACAGGTCTAGGTGTAAACCTGGTCTCCGGCCGATGGCCGGAGCCGGTGATGGTGACGCCGTCGGTGTCGTTTCCTTCTTGAAGGCATCATCAAGGTGAAGCTCCCAACTCCTTCCGCTACCTCCAAGGGAAACCCAAGATTAGTCGATCGGATGACGGCGGTGCACTTGTGTCGTTCCCTCCTTGGGGGCATCATTCTTGGAGGTGTGCATTGGCTTGAGGGACTAGTGAAAGGTTCCGACGGTGGAGCGACATTCCATGTGACGCATCGACAACGTGCAGTCTCGGCGCCATGGTGCATTAGGGCCTCGATGACGGATGTGTGATGATGGACGCGCGCAGGGAGGAGGCATTGTCTAGCGTCGTGGGTGCATCGACAGCATGCCTGGCATGGTTGATGCCTCAATACCCGCTCGGAAGATAGATGAGTGGAAGACAGTGGCGACGACCTATGAGAGTGTGCCCGACTGGTTTGCACCCTAAACCTAGTATGTGGTTTGGTTGGGGCCTCCGCCTTTAGATGTTAGGTATTTGTGCGATGCCTGTTTGGTATTAGACTCGGACTATCGGCACCCTTTCATCAAGTCGATAGGAGTAGCGATAGATGTTCCTAAGATGGTTACTTCAGACTACCTGAGGTACTACTTTGTAAGGTCTTTGTGAATAATTAATAAAATGGCTGCATGCATCTTTCAGATGCAGAGGTCAGGGGTCATCCTCCTTTTGGGGAAAAACACTCCATCATCTCCCCAACTGGCCAAACTAAATACTACATCAGTTTCAAAATATAATGGTTATTAGTTTTTTAAAAAGTCAAATTTCTTTAACTTCGACCAAGTTCAGAGCCAAAAAAATCAACATCCACAATATTAAACAAAAAAAAATGAAATGTCATTTCATGATTAATCTAATAACACCAATTTGATATTATGAATTTTGATATATTTCTCTACAAATTTGATCAAACTTAAAGAGGTTAGATTTTTCAAAAAGGTAATACACCATATATTTTGAAATAGAGCGAGTAAAGAAATTTAAGAATCCCAACAAATTCAACGGTGCAGCAAAGCGCAGCCAACCCTTCTAGTCATGTTACTAAACTGGATTAAGTTTAACCAAAAACTGCTCAATAACCTTTTTTTGGACGCCGACATGGCGCTGACGTTGACCCCAAGGCCGAGCGATTCGTTCATACCAGAGGGGAGATTGATGCGAACTAATCTGTTCGGGACGAGAGCGC
>NC_041385.1:597811514-597842500 GCF_002162155.2 Triticum dicoccoides
CTCCCACTAGCGAAAAAAAGCCCAATTCTTTTTTTGTTGTGCAAGATTTTCTGTGCCACGAAACAAAATATGGGCTTTAATCTGGCACAACAGAAAAATAGTCTGGGGTAAAGAATTTGTTTTTTTTTTTTTGCAATGACCCAAAAGAAAAATAGTCATGGCAATTTCCATCATGCAAACAAAAAAAATCCATGTAAGATTCATAGTAAAAAGTGCCATGGTATTTTTAATTAAATTTCCATATATTGTATGCACAATTTAAACACAAAAATATATCTGAGGAAGTTGCCATGATGTGGTAGTATAAGTTGCCATTAAAAAAATACAATTGTCATGGCACTAAAGAATAATTTTCCATCATGGAAATTAAAGAAAAGACGGGAATTGCTATTGTCCATGATCTCATACATAAATTTCCATGATCTCAAAACATAAATTAACCATCGATTAAAAAAAGGAAAAGGAGGATGACCATCGGCCTCTGCATCTCGAAGATGCATACGGCCACTTTATTGATTATTTTCGAGGACTTTACAAAGTATTACAACAATATGCCTGAATCCGCCATCTTGGGAACATATGCCACTACTCCTATCTATATGATGAAGGGATGCTAGCTGGGCCAAATACCCAGACCAGTCACCTAAACCTATCATCATAAGCCGGAAGCCCCAGCCGAGCCACATACCGGGTCTGGGGCACAAACCGGTATGACGCACTCACATGTGTCATCGCCGCCATCTTCCACAGGTCCGTCTTCAGAGATAATATTGAGGTTCTACCTTGTCAGGCCACTCTGCCATCAATGCCACCATGACGTCAGACAGCCACCTTCTCCTGCGCGAGTCCATCTACACGCATCGGGCGCCGAGTCTTCGCTGTGTCACGCCGCCGAGATCCATCGTCTTCGGTGCGGAGGAGGAAACACACCACTCCACCTCTGGGCGCGTCGCCGGACACCTGCCGCGATGTCGTGCAAGTCCAGCTCCAGGAAAGCACGCGGGGAATCACGATATTCAAGACGACGCCCTCAGGAGGGGAAGCAACGTCTCACGCCATCATCTGGTCCTGCATCGCAGGTCCTCGGCTTTCACCCGAAGAAAGTGACCCGAGAGCGGAGGAGGTCGTAGAGCTCCACAACGGCCCCCAGGAGGAGAGCGACATTCGCAGACACCGCGATGTCGGCTTTCGCCCGGAGCAACCCTACCTCCGCACCCTCACGCTGCCGGACGAGGATGGGGGAACCCTTGGGCCGCCAGCATGCGAACCCACTGGCCCAAGCACCTACTGCGCAGCGGCGGCGCCATCACCATGCACGACCACCAACCTCACCGCCGGCCAAAGCTAACGGGCCAGATCGGCCGAGCCCGCCACGGCCAGATCTGAAACCTCGAGACGCCATCGTGTCGAGGCAGCCACGAGCAGCCGACAGCCCATCACCTGCGAGAGGACGAGGACGCCGCACCGGACAGCCGCCACACCGGCCGGAGACGCCGAGGACGAGTCTCCCACCACCACAGGCTCACGCCGGCAACCGAGGCCGTCGAGCGTGCGGAGATCCCCGCCTCCACCGTCCTCCGGCGCGGGCTTTGCCCGGTGGACTCATCCAACGGCGGTGGGAGGGGGAACATGTTGTAGAGCGGGGGCGACGGTGTACTTAGGGCTCCCCCAAGCCGCCCTGGGGACGACGCAGGGATCGGGATGATGGCCCTTGATTTTTCTTGGAGATACACGGATGTGAACGAGGCTATTTATCACACTATCTATAATGAAATGTTTATGCATGGCAAATTTAGTAAGTTTTTCTTCAAAAAATTATGGCAAATTTAGGATACTTTTTCACTAAAACACATGCAAATTTTTGAAAAAAAATGCGACGGGTACATGGATTTTTGTTGAAAAAGATGGCAAAAAACACCTATGAAAAATAATCTAGGAAATCCATACTACACGACCAAAAATATGCCATGTTATATAGTGAATGAAATTAAAATTTGCTATGGCAAAACGGTAAATTTGCAATGGCAATAAAAGTTAAATATTTGCCATGGTGATTTAGATAAATTTGCCATGTCAAATAAGGTGAATTTGCCATAGCAAAAATAAAAACTAAAAATTTCCATGGCGATAAAATTTAAGAGTTGCCATGGTGATTTAGGTAAATTTGACATGTCAATTAAGGTAATTTTGCCATGGAAAAAATAAAGGTTAATTTATTGCCATGATATTTTACTATATACATGAAGACACAAAAAATATGGATTGAAAAATGCTATGGCAAATAAAATGTAATCTTTTCCATGGATGTAAAAGTTAACTTTCCATGGCAAGTAAAGAAGTAAATTTTCCATGAGCAAAAGTAAAATTAAAAAAGTTTCCATGTATGTAAAGGTTAAGTTGCCATGGCAAAACTGAAAAATGTTAATTTGGCATGACACTTAAAAAAATGCAAATTTGCCATTGGAAAAAGAAAGGTAAAACTGCCATGGCAAAAACATGGTAAAATTGCCATGGCTATAAAGTAAAAATTGCCATGGCTATAAAACTAAATTTGCCATGTTGCAAAAAGAAATAATTTCGCCATGTCATTGTTACAAAAAAAATTGACATGGTCCATGCACTAGAAATGCCATGACGCATAATTTTTTTTTTGCCATGACAATGAACTATATTTGCCATCGTCCCATGAAATTGGAATTGTCATGGCAAAACATTCTTCGGATGGACTTTGCAAAAGACACAACGAACCATGGCAAAAATGCTTTTAGTTGTCATGGCAAAAAACACATCCCTAGAAAAACTGATTTTAGTTGCCATGGTAAGTTTGCCATGTTTTGAACATCTTAGGTTGCTAGTTTTTTTTAACATCTCAAGTTGCCATGGCAAGTTTGCCATGTTTTTGAACATCTTAATTAAAGAAATTTTCCATAGCAAATTTTGAGAGATGGAAAATGATAACTTTTGAGAAAATGACAAAAATAACAAAAAAATTAGTAAATATGTGTATTCCCTAAAAAAGAATGGCAAATTTGCCATGAAAATTCTACAAAACATAATTCCCCTGAAATTGCCATGTGATCAGTCCACCAATTTTACAAAAAATGCCATGTGCTACAGATTAGAATTTCGTAAGTTTGCCATATAACTATTGCCAAACTTTTCCTAAAATTCCCCCTAAAGGATTTGCCATCAACTAACTTGGGAATTTACCATGGGAAAAGGAAATTGCCATGGCAAAAATATGTGAACAAATTCCCATGGAAAAAAGTAGTCGTGTTATGAGCTAACTTGTATTTGCCATGGGTCGCTTTTTCCCCTATTGCAAAAAATAAAAAGTTGCCGTGGCAAAAACATGCATCACAGTTGAGTATGTGATATAAGACAATGTCGATTGAACAAAATCGCATTGAACAAATGGTGGCATGGCAATGAACTAAATGCAAAGAGTATAAGAGACAAAATTACGTGTTGAAAAAGATTACACGAGGACTCGGTGCGACTAAAGAGATTAAATACACTATATTCTTCTATTTCTTTCACCTGATTGGTTCGCAAAAGAAATGTAAAAAGAAAGTCAATGGCAGGGCAGAGAGTACCAACTTCACGATACGCATAACATCTTATAAACCAAGTAAAAGTAGAGGCAGAGACTAAGCTGTACTACTTGCTTGCTTGCACCAATCCCAAATGCTCTAGTTAGAAAAATGTTGTTTGCACTTTTTTATGGTCTAACATGATCAGAAGAGCAGTGCAGAAGAAATGGGACCTGGTGCACAATCATATTGTACATGAGAACATAGTTCAATGTGGCAGATGAAAAGGAAATTCAAATGTGAGGGCCAATGCACTGATAGAATTGTTAACATCTTGGAACAGTGAGCTACTTAAATGATAATTTACATTCAGGATATTCAGACATAAGCCAAACATCCATATGCACTGTTTGTAAGAATTTAAAACATATTTCAGAAATTTGTGAGACCAAGGCACATGATTACAGGTCTATCTTGGTTTGTTATTTCCATTTTTTGTTATCCACTTTCAATCGTAACCCAGTACTGTAGGCCGGCCATGAAATTGCTTGCATCAGACACACAAATACCTGATGGAGACATGGAGTGAACGCGTGGGAAGGGTGAGTATGCTACCTTGGTATTGTTCCATATGTTGCCGAAGGTGAGTAGCCCGTGGTCCCCCAGGATCTGCAAGAGACTGCCGGAGATGGCGGGGAACTGCTCATGGAACAAGGCCGCCATGGTCACGCCTATGGGAAGCACCTCCCATCTTGCGGAACTGCACCGAGCCCTGCGTGCTCATGTAAGCCGCCACCTGGACGCGCCCTACCATGCTGTCGTGCCCCCATGGTGACGAAGGTGGACCGGCACCGCATCCTCTCCACCACGATACCCGATGAACACAACCACCTCGTCGAGCAACCGCTGCTCTGGCCCGAGCTCCGCGCCTGCGGCGTCACGTTGGTAGACGATGAAGGTCGGGTCCTCGTACACCCATGGGAAGCCGCCATCGCTCTTCCCTCCCGAATCTGTAAGTGCCTAGGTGAGCCTGTGCGAGGTGATCGTCAGGCGAGGCAAGGCGGGAGCATTTGAACAAGTCAAGTAGTGTCAAGTGGGCTGTGCTCAGGCGTTGGGCGGTGGGCCGTGTAATCTCGGGTGGGCTGGCGGGTGTTATATAAGCCAGTGTGTAAGACTAATGTGGCATCGAATTTGAAATAGAATTGCTCTCAACCTCTCATTCCCCTCTTGTTGGGGGATGAAGCCCGGGCAGGTAACGGAACCCGGATCCTTTTCAAAAACAGCGGGGCCCGCATCACCCCGTGAACCGACACGCGCCTTGCCGGGTCGCTCGACCCGGCAAGGTCCGCAACCCGGCTAAGCTCTTCGACTCGGCAAGGTACGTTGACTCGGCCACAGCAACTGGCGCAAGACAACCCAACCCGGCGTCATCAAGGCTTCCCCAACAAGCCGACCTCACCCGTGGCGTGCACGGCAACCCAGCCACGGGTCAGCTCCCGTCCCATCCAGGCCGTACGATGGGACGAGACTTCAATCACCGATGATCAAGACTATAGTGCTTCCGCCCATGCCTATGGTCAGCCGGAGCGTGGCAATAGTGTCCCTTACCTACCCGCTGACCGAGCCTGGCGTGGCAACAGTGCTCCCGCCTTCACTGCTGATGGCAGCAAGCGGCAGCCTGACGAAGAGCACTGTACAGGACTCGACTCAACCACGCCCTGACGACTGACAAGACAGCGAACAGTTCCCCTAGGCACGCGGGGCCCGCACCTAGGGGAACTCGGCAAACCACAAGCCCTCAAGCGGTACCCAGCCGGTATCCCGGACACCGACAATACGGACCCACCGACTCAGCGTATTACCATTGTAACCCTGGGTGGGTTGATCTATAAAACCCCCAGGAACCCATGCCTATAGAGGGAGGCATACGTATGAGACACGAGAGGAACACAAGCAAGCATAGGACTAGCCACCCAACGGCAGCACAGGAGAGAAGGAGCAGCCCAAGCCTTGGCCAGCTACCTTCCTCCTCCATACAGCTCCAGGAGCAACATTGTACTATCGATCATCCAACTAAACTCGGCAGGACTAGGGGTATTATCTCTCCGGAGGGCCCCGAACCTGGGTATGTCCGGCGTCCCGCGCCCGCGCATGCCAACCTCGCCTCTGGAGCCCACCAGCGCCCTCGAGCCTCCTCCTCTCTTTAGCCATCCCTTGGCATCTACCGTGCGCCCACCACGACAGTTGGCGCCCACCGTGGGGCAGCTCGAGGAGCTGGCCGGGAGCATGCTTCAGACGGGGCCCTTGTCCTACTCCGACGAGTCCGTCGCTCTGGCGGACGACGTCATCGGCGCGCTCGCCGCCTCCTTCACCGCGCTGCGCATCTCCGATGTGTTCGCGGTCGACGAGTGCCCCAGCGAGGTGCTCAGCTACTCCGACTCTCCGATCTCCCTCGGTGGTGGATTCTCTGGCGGGGCGATGGACGTCCATGTGGAGGTTTTCGTCACCGGCGATGGCGCCTCTTCCTCGTCAAGCAAGGCGAGGTGGGTCGTAGAAGCCGGGGCCGCTGCGGCACGGACCGAGCCGTCCGACCCGCTACGCGCCGCGATGCAGAGCCTCCGCATCTCCATCGGCACTGATGTCGACGCCACCAACGTCGCCGAAGCCCGAACCCAACTCGAGGATAGACGCCAGCAGATGTTGGACCTGTCCGAGACGCTGGCTGCCACCACGCGTCGCTTGGAGGCCGCTCAGATGGAGCATGATGCTGCCCACGGATTCACGCCAGCCGCGGCTGAGCCAAGCCGGGTCGCCGATGCTCGCACTCAGGGAGGAGCGATCGGCCGGGCCTTCGGCGCCGTCCGGGCCGTCTACGAGACCCCGGTGAAGAACATGCGCGCTGCAGAGGCAGCCGCGGTCGGCCTCGACCAACTCGCGGGCGAGGAGCTCAAAGAACGCATCGGGCGGATGCGCGAGCTCCTCCACGCCGCCAACACCCAGCAGGATCGCCTCAACCAGCTCGCCAAGCCGACGGGATCTGGTTCCGCCCGCCTTGGCGGACCCGGTGAACTCCTGCACGCGGCTTCCTCGCCGCCCGGCCAGGCGCACTCCGGCCAAACCCGTACTCGGTGCAACCCGGCCACCGCGGCCACCAACGTCCCGGGCAAAGAGTCTGCCGCAGAGACCCAGCGCGGACCCGGCCAGCAAGGCCGGCGTCCGGCTCCAACCGACCTGGCCCCTCGGGGCATGGCCTCCAGTCGACTCGGCCCGCGCGCCATCGACGATGCCGACGCGCGCCACCACCTCGATCAGCTCGCTCGCTCCCTGGAGGTGGAGGAGAGCAGCGCTATCGGGCCGGCGTGCTTCGGCCCATGCATCCGGGAAGAGCCCTTTCCCAAAGGGTTCGTGCTCCCCCGCGACACCCCCAAGTACAACGGGACGATGAAGCCGGAAGACTGGCTCACCGACTACACCACGGCCATTGGCATCACCGGTGCCAATCGTCGTCTCGTCGTGCGCTACGCACCGCTCATGCTCCAGGGGTCGGCCCGCACATAGTTGAACACCTGCCGATGGGCAGTATCAACGCATGGGTCGACTTGGAGGAAGCCTTTGTCCGCAACTTCACAGGGACCTACAAGCGACCTGGTCGCCCCAGCCAGCTCGCCATGTGCATGCAGGGGCCGACGGAGACCGGCCACGAGTACCTGCACGCTGGACTGAGCTCCGGAACAACTGCAAGGGCGTCCATGAAGTCTAGGCGATCCAGTACTTCGTCAGCGGGTGCCGAGACGGCACCCTCCTCAAGCACAAGCTCCTACACTCCGAGTCGTCCACCATGGCCGCGCTCATGGTGACGGCGGACAAGTACGCCAACGCCGACTCCGCCATGAAGATCTAGGTGGCCATAGATGAAGACGGCAAGGCGAAGCCAGTTCCCCCTCCGAAGCCGGCCGGCGAAAGCAGCCGGCAGCAGCATCACCAGAACAACAAGCGCAAGGCTGACCAGCCGGCGCAGCATCACAACAACCGGCTCGTCGCGGCCGCCGAGCCCATGGCGGACCCGGCGGCGAAGCGCCGGCAGACCGGCAAGATGGCATGGCAACCCGCCATGAGTTTCGAAGAGATGCTCGACGCCCCCTGCAAGCACCACAGCGGCGCAAGACCCTCCACGCACACGCTTCGATAGTGTGCCATCACCAAGCGCATCATGATGGGCGACGTCCCGCCTCCTCCGGCTCCAGCTCCAGGCGCGGGACAACCGCCTCCGCCTCCACCGTCACCTCGCGCGGGCGGCGCGATGCGGAACGATGCCTACCCGGACTAGAACGCGGCCTACGTCGTCTTCACCAGCCTCGGCGACGACAAGCGCAGCGAGCGCCTCCTTCGGCAGGAGGTGAACACCGTCGTCCCAGCCAAGTCGAAGTTCATGCATTGGTCGGATCGCCCAATCACCTGGACCCGGGAGGATCACCCGGCAGTCATGCCAAGCCCGGGTGGTTACGCCCTCGTCCTCAACCCCACCATCGTCGTGCGGCATACATGCAAGTTCTCCCGAGTCCTCATCGACGGCGGCAGCAACATCAACATCCTCTACCGCGACACGATGACCAAGCTCAGCCTCAAGGACGAGGACCTGGAGCCGACCCGGACGATCTTCCACGGCATCGTACCCGGCCTCTCCTTCTCGCCCATTGGCCGGGTCCAGCTCGATGTCCTGTTCGGCGACAGTAGCCACTTCCGCCGCGAACCAGTCTGGTTTGAGGTGGTGGACCTGTCCAGCGCGTATCACACGTTGCTGGGCCGGCCCGCACTCGCCAAGTTCATGGCGGTTCCCCACTACGCATATCTGAAGATGAAGATGTCGGGTCCCAAGGGTCTCATCACCATCACCGGCGATTATCGCAAGTCCCTGGAATGCACCCGAGACGGTGCCAAGTTGGTCGAGTCGCTGGTCATTGCCGAGGAGCGGCGCCAGCTCGACCGGATCGTCGCATGGCCGGCGAAGCCTCCGCTGCGTCGATCCCGACCCTGGACCCAGTCGAAGAGGCCGCCTTCAAGCCCTCCCAGGAGACCAAGAGAGTGAAGCTCAACCTGAAAGACCCCAGCTGCAGCAAGTACGTTGTCGTAGGCGTTCGCCTCGACAGCAAATAGGAAGGCGAGCTCGTCGACTTCCTCCGTGAGAACCGGGATATCTTCGCATGGACCCCCAAGGACATGTCGGGTATCCCGAGGAAGTACGCCGAGCACAAACTTCACGTCCGCAAGGACACCAAGCCTATCCGTCAACCCCTTCGATGATTTTCCGAAGAGAAGAGAAGAACCATTGGTGAAGAAGTCGCCAAGCTTTTGGTGGTCGGCTTCATAATGGAAGTGTTTCACCCCGAGTGGCTAGCCAATACAGTCCTCGTCCTGAAGAAGAACAAGACCTGGCGCATGTGTATCGACTACACCAGCCTCAACAAGGTCTGTCCCAAGGATCCATTTTCCCTCCCGTGGATCGACCAAGTCATCGACTCGACCGCCGGGTGCGAGCTCCTGTCCTTCCTAGATGCTTACTCTGGCTATCACCAGATCAAGCTGGACTCGGCCGATGCACTGAAGACGTCCTTCATCACGCCCTTTGGGGCGTATTGCTACATCACCATGTCGTTCGGCTTGAAGAACACCGGCGCCACCTCCCAACGCTGCATGCAGAAATGCCTGCTGCCGCAACTCGGCCGCAATATCCACGTGTACGTGGACGATATCATGGTGAAGACCAAGCAGCACCTCACGCTCCTCGACGATTTGAAGGAAACATTCGCCAACCTCCGCGAATACAAGGTCAAGCTTAACCCGGAAAAATGCATCTTTGGCGTCCCGGCCGGAAAGCTACTCGGCTTCCTCGTCTCAGAACGCGGCATCGAGGCGAACCCGGAGAAGATCAAGGCCATCAAGCACATGCGCAAGCCGGCTCGACTGCGCGACGTCCAGAAGTTCACCGGGTGCTTGGCCTCGGTCAGCCGGTTTCTGAGCCGGCTGGGCGAAAAGGCGCTACCCCTGTACCAGCTGATGAAGAAGACAAGCCCATTCGAATGGAACGGCAAGGCAGACGAGGCCTTCCAAGACCTCAAGCGAATGCTCTCCACTGCACCAGTCCTGGCCGCGCCGACCGACAAGGAGCCGATGTTGCTCTACATAGCCGCGACCTCGCGAGCGGTCAGCACAGTGCTGGTGGTCGAGTGACCGTAGGAGGGCAAGATCCAGGCCATCCAGCGTCCGGTCTACTGCCTAAGCGAGGTGCTCTCCACCTCCAAGCAGAACTACCCTCACTACCAGTAGATGTGTTACGGCGTGTACCTCACCGCCAAGAAGCTGAAGCAGTACTTTCAAGAGCACGTCATCACCGTCATCAGCATGGCGCCTATCGGAGAAATCATTGGGTGTCGGGACGCCTCTGTCCGGGTCGCCAAGTGGGTGATCTAGCTAGTCGGCCACACCATCCTCTACGAGCCCCGCACCACGATCAAGTCTCAAGCCCTGGCCGACTTCCTCGTCGACTGGACCGAGACCCAGTACTTATCGCCGCCTCCTGACTCGACGCATTGGCGCATGCACTTCGACGGGTCCAAGATGCGACTCGGCTTGGGGGCCGCCATCATAATATCATCTCCGAAGGGCGACCGGCTCCGCTACGCGCTCCAGATCCACTTTGCCGCCTCCAACAACGTCGCCGAATACGAAGCCCTTGTGCACGGCCTCCGACTTGCCATGGAACTCGGCATCCGGCGCATCCTCTGCTACGACGACTCGGACCTGGTGGTGCAGCAATGCTCCGGCGAATGGGACGCCCGCGACTCCAACATGGCAAGCTACCGCTTCCTCGTCCAGAAGCTGTCCGGATCCTTCGAGGGTTGCGAGTTCCTCCATGTCCCACGCGCGGAGAACGAGGCAGCCGACACGCTCTCCAAGATTGCCTTGTCACGTCAAGCCATCCTATCTAGCGTCTCCCTCGAGCACCTGCGCAAGCCGTCCCTCAAGCCATCGCCGAACTCCGAGTCCATCCACGTCCCAGACGACCCGGCCGCACCGCAAGCCGGCCCGGGGGCTGCTGAACCTGGCCCGGGGGCTGCTCAGCTCAACCCGGCCACCATCGCCCCTGACCCGGCCGTCGCTAGGGGAGTCCTGGATAAGGGGGTATTCGGATAGCCGGACTATATTCATCGTCTGGACTATAGAAGCGTCAAGATACAAGACTCAAGACTTCGGCTCGTGTCCGAATGGGACTCTCCTTTGCGTGGAAGACAAGCTTGGCGATCCGGATATTGTGTTTCCTTCCTTGTAGCCGACTCCATGTAAACCCTAGCTCTCCGGTGTCTATATAAACCGGAGAGCATGGTCCTTAGAAGGCCGATCACAATTACAATCATACCATCATAGGCTAGCTCTTAGGGTTTAGCCTCTACGATCTCGTGGTAGATCTACTCTTGTATTCCACATATCTTCAATATTAATCAAGCAGGAAGTAGGGTTTTACCTCCATCGAGAGGGCCCGAACCTGGGTAAACATTGTGTCCCTTGCTTCCTGTTACCATCAGCCTAAGATGCACAGATCGGGACCCCCTACCCGAGATCCGCCGTTTTTGACACCGACATTGGTGCTTTCATTGAGAGTTCCTCTATGTCGTCGCTTCGAGGCTTGATGGCATCTTCAATCGTCAATGACACGGTCCAGGGTGAGACTTTTATCCCTGAACAGATCATTGTGTTCGGCGGCTTCGCACTGCGGGCCAATTCGCTTGGCCAGTTGGAGCAGATCGACAGCTTCGCCCCTGGCCACCAGATCAGGTTCAGAAACTTGAACTACACAGCCGATGTCCGCGGAGACTTGATCTTCGACGGATTCGAGCCTGCGCCACGAGCGCCGGACAGCCACGACGAGCACGGCCTAGACCTGCTGTTGGACAGTGCCCGGGACATCATCCCCGAGGCAGCCCCGGATCTAAATCCAGGGCAGGTCGCGTTGCCTACGGACGGAGGGCTGGACCCCGCCCCGCAGGCCGCACACTTATCAGTGGTGGAGCCAAACACGGGTCTCACCTCTGTGGAGGCCTGTAACCCTGGGCCCCCGGACTCATATCTGGTTGTTGGTCCTGGTCCGCTCACTCTCAAGCCAGCCGAGCCAGGCTGGGCTCCAGTAATGGAGTTTACCGCTGCGGACATCTTTCAGCACTCGCCCTTTGGCGACATGATAAACTCATTGAATTCTCTCTCTTTGTCAGGAGGCTCTGGGCCGAACTATGTCCGGCTTGAGTGGGAAGCAGGCAACGAAGGAATTCGCTGCCCACCCACCACCCACTTTGTCACCACGATCGATGATTTAACCGACGTGCTCGACTTTGACTTCGAAGACATCGAACGGTATGGACAACGATGTAGGAGACATACAGGAGCCACCGCTCATAGGGCGGTGGACAGCCACCTCTTCATATGATATATATATATATATGGTGGACACTCCGAAAGAAACCAACGGCGATGAGGCAACGGAGGATAACCCCTCCAAGAAGAAAGCAAAGCATGGGCGTCGCCAGTGCCGCTCCAAGCCCCGCCAAGGCAATACCGACACCGGAGACGATAATAATCCGGACGATGCCGACGATGAATACAACCCCGAACATCCCGCCTTCAAGCAGGCCAAACAGGAAGACGGGCATGACATCCCAGATGAACAGGCGACAGACGGGTATCCGGAGGAGGACAACTACATGCCCCTCTCCGAAGACGAGATTAGCCTCGGTGACGACGAGTTCGGCGTGCCCGAAGACCCCGCAGAGCAGGAGCGCTTCAAGCGTCGTCTTATTGCCACTGCGAGAAGCCTGAAGAAGAAGCAGCAGCAGCTCCAAGCTGATCAAGATCTGCTCACAGACAGATGGACAGAAGTCCTGGCAGCCGAGGAATATGGACTCGAGCGCCCCATGGCTGACCGACCGCCTCGTGGTCGGGACAAAATGGCATATCAGCCGAAATACCAGCCTGTACCCCCGCGTTGGTTTACTACGGCCTGGGGCAATACTCAGGACCTGCGCGATAAACTGGATAACGCTGCAGGTCAACCAAGATCGATCTACGGATCACGGGGGCGCGCCGAAGCACATGACGATGACCGTCACACCGGACACACTAACAGCAAATCCGGTCGGGCCGAATACAATCAGTCAGACGCAGCCGGACTGCGCCGTGACATAGCCCGACATCGAGGCGCCGCACACCCCCTCTGCTTCACTAATGAAGTGATGGATCATGAATTCCCAGAAGGGTTTAAACACGTAAACATCGAATCATACGATGGCACCACAGACCCCACGGTATGGATCGAGGATTTCCTTCTCCACATTCACATGGCCCGCGGAGATGATCTACATGCCATCAAGTATATGCCCCTTAAGCTCAAAGGACCTGCCCGGCACTGGCTAAACAGCCTGCCTGCAAATTCCATTGGCAGTTGGGAAAATCTAGAAGACGCATTTCTTGACAACTTCCAGGGCACATATGTGCGGCCTCCGGATGCCGATGACTTGAGCCACATTACTCAACAGCCCGGAGAATCAGCAAGAAATTCTGGACTCGGTTCTTAACTACAAAAAACCAAATAGTCAACTATCCGGACGCCGAAGCCCTGGCGGCTTTCAAGCATAATATCCGCGACGAGTGGCTCGCCAAACACCTCGGCCAGGAGAAACCCAATTCCATGGCAGCTCTTACGACACTAATGACCCGCTTTTGCGCGGGCGAGGATAGCTGGTTGGCTCGCAGTAGCACTACGCCACATTCTGGAATTTCACATGTCTGGGACAATAATGGCAAGCCACGGCACAACAGACACAAGCGACGAAACAATGGTGACAACACCGAGGATACGGCGGTCAATGTCGGATTCAGCGGATCAAAATCCGGTCAGCGGAAGAAGCCATTCAAGCGTAACAATCAAGGACCATCCAGTATGGACCGTATACTGGAGTGCTCGTGCCAAATTCATGGCACCCCGGACAAGCCAGCCAACCACACCAACAGAGACTGCTGGGTATTTAAACATGCCGTCAAAATAAACGCCAAAAACAAGGACAAGAGGCTGCACAACGACGATGAAAATGAGCCCCGGCGTCCGAACATGGGGAGGCAGAAGAAATCCCCCCCCCCTAGGTGAAAACGGTCAACATGATCTACGCCACCCACATCCCCAAGCGGGAACGGAAGCGAGCACCGCAGGACGTATATGCGATGGAGCCAGTCGTCCCCAAATTCAACCCATGGTCAGCTTGTCCGATCACCTTTGATCGTTGGGATCATGCTACTAGCATCCGTCATGTCCCTTTCCGTAGTGGTTACCATGCCCTGCTTGGACAAACCGCATTTGCTAGATTCAATGCGGTACCACACTATGCATACCTCAAGCTCAAGATGCCAGGCCCGCGCGGGGTCATAACATTCAACGGGAATATGGACCGCTCTCTTCGTACAAAAGAACATACTGCGGCCCTTGCGGCAGAAGTACAATGCGGCCTCCTCCGGCAAACCACCAATCCGGCGACGACATTTTCAAGCTCCGTCAAGCGAGGGCGGAACACCCCGCAGCAAGATTAGCAGGCACGACAAGAGCAGGACTAGCAGTCCGGCCTCCGCTCAAATCCCATCAAAGCAGCATTTGTGCCACGCGTACACAATTACGCACTCAAAATACCATGGACACAGGCGGAGGCATATCAGGGGCTCAGTCAACAGTACGGTATCACTTCATAACCTTTCCATTCACCCTTAAGGACATTGCTTTAATGCAGCTTCTCCAGAATAGCCGGATTGTCGGACTTACATAGGAGAGGAAACCCAGGAGGCAACAGGCTTTGGGCATAGTAGGAAACACCCAGGTGGAATCTATTTACGATTGTTATTTCTGCTTTATCTATCTGTACATAGCCTGCCCCTGGATAGGATATGTCAAATAATCCCATTTGTCTCCGCTTAATGCATACATTATAAACATACGCTTAAACGTATTATTTATCAATGGGAGACCACATATAGCGTCAGCTTACTTATTTTTATTTGAGCATTTTTTTATAAATGTCTATTTAATTTCACATCCGTACACTTTGGTATGCGTCGTTTGCCAGGGGCTTTTTATGGTAGCCCATAATATGGCAAGTCAAGTCCGAACACTTTCAACAGTGCGGCACCCCGAACTTATAGCATTATATGCATTAGCTCTGAATCATGTCTTGGGTTACGGTTGGGATAGCCCGGCTCCCTTGCTTTGGTGCCTTACGTTCCGTTAATTCGGCTAAGGTACAGCAGGGAGAACTACTGCGATTGTGCCCTGGTTCTTCCGGACGAGCACCTCAGTAGAGAAAGCACAAAACTGTCCGACATGATGTGGCGAGAGACTGGTCGCTGTTCGAGAGGTCTTAAAATCCTTAAAGATTTTTCCGCTTTAGGCGGTAATTCATCCTTGTCCGATATAGGCGTGTATAGCGCCCCAATTCGGCCTTCCGGATTCTAGGGGCTTCGCCGAAATTTAAAATCATAGACTTCTATGACTAAGTGAAGGTTATAAAACCATATAGTCCGATTGCTTGGTGCGCTGCGCTGGACACCTCCTTAAGGGACCAAACATTTGGATAAAGAGTGTCCGGGTTTTCCACGAACACCCCACTACTAGTTACACGGGGGCGGAAGCCGACGACTGGCCTACTTTCAAAATTTGATAAACAGCTGCACAGAAGGTAATATTTTAAATCACAAAGGCGCTACATAGCGCAAGTAACTTCGTCTTTAAATTACAAACATGACAGAAGTGAATTAATTCAAAAATTATGTCTTTGGTACATTCATCGGCTACAAGGCAAGCACCCTTCATAACGCCATCATAATACTTCTCGGGGACGCGTTGCGGCTTGCCCTCCGGCGGCCCGTCCTTCACCAGCTTCTCCGCATCCAGCTTGCCCCAATGCACCTTGGCGCGGGCAAGGGCCCGGCGGGCACCCTCAATGCAAACGGATCACTTGATGACTTCCAGTCGCGGACAGGAATCCGCCATCCGCTTGATCAGGCCGAAGTAGCTGGTGGGCAGAAGCTCGCCAGGCCATATCCGGACTATGAGATCTTTCATAGCCACTTTGGCCGCCTTGTGGACAAGGCCTCGGACAACGCCTTCTTGAGAGACGCCACTTCAGTGGTGGCCTCTGTTACCACATCACGACGTCTCGTCGTTAGCATAATCAATTTTTATTTACTATTCATTATATGAGAGAGGGGAATCATTCACCTTTGCTCTCCTCGAGCTGCCTCCTCGTGAAGCCGAGCTCTCCCTGCGCTCGCTCTAAATCCTGCGTTAGGCTGGCAATTTCGGTCGTGCGAGCAGCAGCGGCCAGCAGCACAGCCTGTTTATTTCAATTCAACCTTATTGTCAGACTCCTGCGGATTATAATTGACCCTCCGTTTGGTTTTTCTTTCCGAACACCAAACGGAGTATCAGGGGCTACTACCTATCGGGTGGCAACTTCACATATTTTTACTGCTTACCTCAAAGCCTGTCAGGAGGCTGGTGCAGGCTTCGGTTAGTCCACTCTTGGCGGACGAAACCTTCTGAATCACCGCACTCATAAGAGTACGATGCTCTTCATCCAGGGAAGCGCCGCGAAGCGCTTCCAGCAGACAATCCGGCGCTTCGGGCGCAATGGGAGTCCTTGATACAGACGGCCCTCCCTCCCTAACGAGGGGCTGCCCGCCTGAATCCGGAACCACTGAAGGCTCCGGGATGGTGTTTGGTTGAGAGTCCGGCTTACTTTGGCTTTCACCTACACGGTACGCGGGGATCTTGAACCCCGCGAGTCCGACGTCGGGGACGTCACCTTGAGGCGCCTCTAGGGTCACCTCCCCTATCTCTGGGAGCCTTTGGGACAACACCTCCGTGTCGTCCGCGGGCCGAGGAGAAGTGGCCGTCGGGAGTGAGTTCATTGCTGACTCACTCAGGGACCCGCCCGAAGACGACACTTTGGGATGGGCCCTGGCCGGACTGCATACAGGTTCGGCGTTATAACAAAACTATGAAGCAAAAGGGCAACCACCCTTCCTCGCTATCGGCAGCAGTGGCGGAGTAGTCCGGAAGGGACACCTTTCCCTTCTTGGACGTCCCAGTCTCCCCCACCAGAGCGGCTTTCCTCTTCTTCCCTCCCCCGACACGGGGAGGTGGTGTTTCTTCCTGTTCCTCCTCGCCTTCGCGGGAGGAATCTGCCTCGTTGTCGTCAGACGACAAGGATATGACGGCCTTGCGCTGGGGGCCTCTCCTGGTCCCCTGGTCCGCCGTCTCAGGCCCCCCGTCATGTCCGGATAGGGTGGCATCTTCTTCTTCTCCTTCTTCCCCTTCGGGGGAGGAGTTTTCCTCGTCCTCTTCAGACGAGGCTTCTGGCGTAGCCTTACGCCGGAGACTCTTTCGGGTCCCCGGGGCCTTCTTGTTGGCCTTCTTCTCCGGCCCCTTGTAGGGCGCCGGAACCAGCATCTCCGTCAGGAGAGCATTAGCTGGGCTTTCCGGCAGCGGTGCCGGACAGTCAATCCGCTTTGCCACCTCCACATAATCCTGAAACGAATACACACAATTACTTCAGGTTCCCCCATAATTATATTGGGAAGGACTGAATTCGGTGATAGCCTTAGAACTCACCTGAGTAGGTTGCCATGCGGCGTGGAGCCCACAGTCCTCGGATATGGGAGGAGGTACTTCGGAAGCCTTGAACAACACCTTCCACGCATTTTTGTGCTTCATGCCGTAGAGCCTCTGAAGCGTCTGGTGTTCGGCTGGAACGAACTCCCATAGATTGAACGCCCGCCTTTGGCATGGCAGAATCAGGCGAATGAGCATGACCTGGATCACATTGACAAGCTTGATTTTCTTATCCTTCATGCCCTTAATGGAGGTTTTGAGTCCGGTCAGCTCTGTAGATTCGCCCCAAAACAGGCCCTTCCGTTCCCAAGAAGTGAGCCGCATAGGGGTTCCGAATCGGAACTTGGGGGCCGCCGCCCAGTTGGCACCGCGCGGCTCGGTGATGTAGAACCAGCCCGACTGCCACCCTTCACAGTTTCCGCAAAGGAGCCGTCAAGCCAGGTGACCTTAGGCATCTTGCCCACCATGGCTCCTCCGTGCTCCGCTTGTTGGCCACTCATGATCTTTGGCTTCACGCAGAAGATTTGCAGCCACAAGCCGAAATGAAGCTTGATGCGGAGGAAAGCCTCGCATACAATGATGAACGCCGATATGTTGAGGACGAAGTTTGGAGCTAGATCATGGAAGTCTAGCCCGTAGTAGAACATGAGCCCGCGGACGAAGGGGTGGAGTGGAAACCCCAGTCCACGAACAAAGTGGGCGAGGAACACGACCCTCTCATGGGGGCCTGGAGTTGGAATGACCTGCCGCTTGTCCGGTAGCCGGTGTGCTATGTCTGCGGCCAAGTATCCGGCCGCCCGAAGATTCGCGATCTTCTTCTCCATCGCGGTGGAAGCCACCCACTTGCCTCCTGCTCCGGACATATCTAACTGTGTGCATAAGACCTTGACTAGGGCGCTAGAGCTTGAGGGGGCAAGAGTATGCGAGGGAGGAAGAAGGCGTGGGTAAAATGAGGAACTCTTATCCCTTTATAAAGGCGACGAAATCGGTGCACCTCCCCACTAGCCTGTTGAGAATCGCTCACTTCCCAAGCGCCACGATTGATAGCACGGGGGGATTACCCATACCCGTATTGGTGAGAATCCCGTGATAGGGGGACATGATCTCTGCTTTGACAAGACGTGTTAGGGAAACCGCCTCGCAATGCGCGCTGTGGCTGGTTATGAAAAAACGGTTCGAATAATGACCTGACTCTAATGGCATGTCAAGTCGTCTAAAAGTTGTCAACTGAAGCATCATTCTCTCTATGGTGGTATGTGAAGATCATTTTGCAGATCCTGACACGACCTACGTGTTCGACGATAACCTTGGAGTATTCGGAGGAGGAACCCACCTTGCAATGCCGAAAACAAGACTGCGCGCCGGACTCATCGTCATTGAAGCCTGGTTCAGGTGCTACTGAGAGAGTCCTGGATAAGGGGGTATCCGGACAGCCGGACTATATTCATCGTCCGGACTATAGAAGCGTCAAGATACAAGATTCAAGACTTCGGCTCGTGTCCAGATGGGACTCTCCTTTGCGTGGAAGACAAGCTTGGCGATCCAGATATTGTGTTTCCTTCCTTGTAGCTAACTCCATGTAAACCCTAGCTCTCCGGTGTCTATATAAACCGGAGAGCATGGTCCTTAGAAGGCCGATTACAATTACAATCATACCATCATAGGCTAGCTCTTAGGGTTTAGCCTCTACGATCTCGTGGTAGATCTACTCTTGAATTCTACATATCTTCAATATTAATCAAGCAGGAAGTAGGGTTTTACCTCCATCAAGAGGGCCCGAACCTGGGTAAACATTGTGTCCCTTGCTTCCTGTTACCATCAGCCTACCCCCTACCAGATATCCGCCGGTTTTGACACCGACAGTCGCCGTTCCCAACCCGGGGGCTGCTCAACCCGGCCCAGGGGCCGTCGACTCGGAACCCACCCAGGTGGTCGTCTTTACCGTGGTAGCGGCCCCATCTTGGGCCCTGCCGATATCAAAATTTCTGGAGAACGGGGTTCTCCCCATGGACGAAACTGAGGCTCGACAAGTGCAGCGTCGGGCGTCCGCCTACAGCATCATCAACAACGAGCTCGTCAAGTGCAGCTCCACCGGCGTGTTCCAGCGCTGCGTCGAGTAGGATCGGGGCATCGACATCCTCCTCGACATTCACCAGGGCGAGTGCGGGCACCACGCCGCATCGCGATCCCTGGTGTCCAAGGCGTTCCACCATGGTTTCTACTGGCCCACGGCCCTCGAAGACGCCGAGTCACTCGTTCTCAAGTGCAAGGGGTGCCAGCGCTTCAGCAAACGCAGCCACCAGCCGGCGTCAGCACTCTGCACCATACCGATTGCCTGGCCCTTCGCGGTCTGGGGACTCAACATGGTCGGACCCTTCAAAACCGCTCGAGGCGGCATGAAGCACTTGCTGGTGGCAGTGGACAAATTCACCAAGTGGATCGAGGCAAGACCAATCAAGAAACTAGATGGGCCAACAACTATCCGGTTCATTAAGGACATAGTAGTGCACTACAGCATGCCGAACAACATCATCACCGACAATGGCACCAACTTCGCCAAGGGCGCGCTCGAGCAATACTGCTCCGTCTCCGGCATCCACCTCGACCTGGCCTCCGTGGCGCATCCGCAGTCCAACGGGAAGGTCGAGCGGGCCAACGGACTCATCCTGTCCGGCATCAAGCCGTGACTCGTCGATCCACTCATCCGCTCGCCCGGCAGCTGGCTTGACGAGTTGCCGGCAGTTCTCTAGAGTCTACGCACCATGCCGAACCGGTCGACCGGGTTCACCCCATTCTTCCTCGTTTATGGAGCCGAAGCCGTCATCCCGACCGACATCGAGTTTGACTCGCTGCACGTCACGATGTACACCGAAGCCGAAGCCAAAGAGGCACGCAAAGATGGCATTGACCTGCTCGAGGAAGCGCGCCTTCTAGCACTCAGCCGTTCGGCCATCTACCAGCAAGGCCTGAGGCACTACCACAGCAAGAAGATCAAGCCCCTCGCATTCTGCGAGGACGACCTCGTCCTCCGACTTGTCCAAGAGCAGGCAGGCCAGCACAAGATGTCCTCTCCGTGGGAGGGCCCATTCATTGTTAGCAGGGCATTGCGCGATCGCAACGCCTACTACCTCATCAACGCACGCAAGTCAAAGAAGCGCAAGAAGGACACCACCGGCGAATAAACTACCCGGCCGTGGAACGCGGAACTCCTCCGCCCATTTTACAGTTAGCCGCACGAGTGTATGTATTGTCGCCTTTTGTAAACGCATGAAACTACGGGGTCCCTGAGCGAGACTCGGGGGCTGCCTTTTGTCGACCAATTTATTGCGTCCCTGTTTTTCTGCATCACTTTACCACTGAACCCGGCCACCCGCTTGACTCGCTCGACCCGGGGGCTCAGGGGCAGGCCGGCTCGGTCGCCACCCTGCCGCCTTACTTGGTGATTCCTGATAAAGTTGGGATGCCACGGTCCCCCACTTCGCCCTAAAACCGCAGATCCAGCTTTGGCTCTCGGCGGGCAAGCACAACGGGCCAAAGCTCCTCGACGATTCATACACTAAGTCAAAGTCCACCGGGTCGATCAACCCGGCCAGTCACTCATCAAATAAGTAGCCGCATGACCGACTGCTCACCAACCGGCTAAGCCGGACTGCCGCCAGCCGGCCCAGTGGGTGTTTCGCTCGCGCTCAACGCTTCTAAGGACCCAAATCCTGTGCACCCCTCTCAAAGAATCGAACTCCTTGTCACGAACCGGAGGCTCGGCCGTCTGACTCGTGGGAGGGGGGAGGTTTGAGAGAGGAAAATCGTATGAAATCGGTTCAAAAAAGCGGAAGGCAAAGACTAAAAAAGCACTCACGACATTTACACACAAATATTTAGGCAAAGGCCCATGGCCCGAGTTCATTACACCCTAAAACCCCTAGTGGGTGGGTGGACCTACTACTTAACAGTTTTTACACGAGGTGTCTCGGGCATCTCCAGTACCGCATCGCGACGTCGACGGCTCTCACCTGGCAGCCTCCGGGTCCAGCGAGGCACCAGTGTCCTCTTCGGCATCCGCGTCGCCGTAGACGCATGTCTCCTCCGAGCTCCCCTCCGGATCTTGAAGAAGCAAGCCGTAGTCGTCGCCATCCACGACCCTACCGTCTTCCGTCCACTCCGGATGGAACTCATCATGGAAGGCGAACTCGGCGATGTAGCTGGCCCGGGAGGCGATCTGGCCGACTTGCTCCTGCAGCGACTGCTCCGAGCCGACGCGCTGGCCCATCAGCGCGTCCAGTTGAAGATCTGGATGCCAAGACAACGTGAATCGGAGCGCCATCTCACCACCGGCACGAGCGGCGGAAATGCGCCACTCGCCAAGCCGGTCCGGACCCATCTCCAACCAACGCGCCAGGCGCGAGAAGCTGCGTGGATGGACGGAATCCGGCCACAAGGCCTCCATCATCGCGGTGCCGACCCGGAACAGCCGCTCCATCTGCGTTCCCAGGACCCGTAGGCGGGCCTCAGCAGCGGCGATGATCTCCTGGAAGGTCCAGGCTGTCTGTGGATCCGTCCCAGACCCAGCAACGCCGGTCAGGTCGCGCTGATAGCGGACGGCTTCCTCCTCCAGCCGCTGCGTCTCCGGGAAGGCCCCTGTCGCAAAGGAAGAAGCAAGTTAGAAGAAGAACAACAAGGAAGAAAGGCCGGGTCCCGACCCGGCAAACTACAAGAAACAACACTTACTGGAAAAGGACTCTTCCAGCTGCTGCGCCTCAAGCAATGTACCACGCCGCTCCCGCTCCATGGCGAGGTCGCGCTCCCCGAGTGCCTTCTCCAGATCGGCCGCCTTAGCAAGGGTCGCCTTCAGCTCGGCGTCCTTGTCTTCGTACGCCTTCTCGGCATCCTCACGGCGGCGGGCCTCGTCCTGACGGGCCCCCTCAGTTGCGGTGGCCTGCTCCCGTAGGCGATCCACCCTGGCCTGGAGCCGGCCCTTATCGTCAGCCAGCTGGCCGCGCTGCTAGTCCGCCTCGACCAGGGCCTGTTGCATCTCCACCACCTTGGCGGCCTCCACCTTCAGAAGCTCCACCTCGGCCTCGAGGCGGCTCTTGTGACCCGCCAGTTGCTCATGCAGCCGGTTGCCCTCATCAAGAGACCGTCGGGCCGCGGCCGCCTCTGCCCTCGCCTGCGCCGCCTTGACGCCAAGACGGCCAGTATCGGCAACGAGCCGATCATAGTGATGGCCGGCCCGGAGCAGAGGAGTCCGCCAGGACAGCACCTCGGCTGCAAAGAAGAAGGATTCAGCAGAAGAAAAAAGACAAGACTTAAGATTTGGCCCAACTGTTACACAGTTGGCCCGAATCTCGGGGGCTACACCCAGTGGGTGCGCTAGCGTGCCCCCACTAGAAAAGAGCACAAGGGTACCTGCGGCGATGCGAAGCTCCTCCTCCTTGGCAGCAAGTTGCTCCTTGAGCTCCCGATGCTTGCCCGGGAGATGGTTGAAAGCGGCAACCCGGAAGGCGTCAAGATGCTGAAAAAGACAGAAGTCAGAACAAGGCCAACGCTTCTAAGATTTGACCCAACTGCTATGTAGTTGGCCCGAACCTCGGGGGCTACACCCAGAGGGTGCGCTGGCGCGCTCCCACAAAGAAGAAATTACAAGAAAAAGAAGGCTTACCAGAATGGCGCGCTCCAGGTCGCGCGTCCGCTACACCTCGGCCTGGGCAAAGGCCTCGAGCCGATCCGTCCGCCCGCGCAGACGGCGGCTAACAGCTCCAGCGCCGCCTCCTCCTGGGTCTGAGGGTCGAAGACAGGGGCGCCCCCGCTCCGCGCCGGCTGCGGCGCGGCAGCACAGCGTCCACCCTGCCGGGGCACCAAGGTGTGCTCCTCGCTAGCCGCTCGCGACGCGGCCAGCACCTCCTCCGACGTGGACCCGGACACCGGGACGCCCTGCGTCACCGCCTCCGGTCCGGACGCCGGGACGTCCTGTTGTGCCACCACCGGCCCAGCTGCCGGGGTGGCTTCCGGCATCGCCATCCGCGGTGTCGCCTCCAACACCAGTGGCGCCTCTGGCACCACCGGCCGCTACGCCTCTTTTGAGACAGCACCGCCTCCACCACCATCAGCCCCCGCGCGCGCGACCACGTCGGCCCGCGGCGGGGTATCGCCCTCCACCTCCACAACCTCCTGGTCGAGGATCACCACCTTAGCCCGGTCTCCCCGGCCGTGCTCCCTCACCGGCAATGGCTCAAAGACCGTCGCCGCCACCACCGTGCCCTCCGGCATCTCACGCCAGGCTGGCTCCGCGTCGTCTCGCGCCCACGCCGCCGCCGCGTCGGTCCAAGCCTGGATCGACGATGCCTCCAGCTCCGCCTCAGCCCGGTTCCTGTCCCGCCAAGCCAAGGCTTCGGCATCGTTCGGGTCCAGGCCGAGGTCCGAGTCGGCTTGTCCCTCCACCTCGGCTTGGTCGGCGAGGTGGACCGGCTCCTACGGAGCACGGCCCCTTCGGTGGCCGCTGCTTCCGCTGCCGCCCTCGCCAGCGCGATTAGCGACCTGAAGAAGAAGGCGGAATAAGCCAAAAAAGAAGGCGACTCCAGCTCAACAATCCGGACGCACGCAGCAGATAAAGCTTACCCCGTCAAGACCGGGACCGGGGTCGGCCTCCCGCCGCGCCTTCTCTTGGGCGGCCTCCCAGGCTCGACCGGATCCATCGTGCGTGTCGGGGCCCGGGGTCACGGCGCGACGCTATCTTTCCCATGTGGGCGGCTCGGCGCTGCCCCATGCAAGGACCCGGCATCGCCCACGTTGCTGCCTTCCCCGCCCAACGCCACTGCACCAACAATCGGCGTCAGTGTCGCACGCACCGTGACATGATCAACAATTCAAGACAAATAAATAAAGAAGAATTCAGGACTTACCCGCGCGACGCCCAGCACCGGGGTCGGACTCGGCCACCTCCTCGCTGCCTTGGACCGCGGGCTCCTCTGGTGCCACCAGCGCCACCTGCGACGAAGCCCGGGCGTAAGGATGCCGAATGGCGTTAAGAAGTATCTCCCACGTCGCATCGGGAGGATGAGAAGATGCGCAGCAGCAAAGTAAGAAGACCAGACACTCACCTGCGGTGCCGGGTTCGACTGGTTGTACGGCGCCTTGCCGAACCGCCAGTCCTCTCCAAGGTTGGCCTTGGAGATGTCGTTCATGTTGGGGAACGTAGCAGAAATTCAAAATTTTCCTACGTGTCACCAAGATCTATCTATGGAGAGACCAGCAACGAGTAGAAAGAGATTGCATCTACATACCCTTGTAGATCGCTAAGCGGAAGCGTTCAAGTGAACGGGGTTGGTGAAGTCGTACTCGTCATGATTCAAATCACCGATGATCAAGTGCCGAACGCACGGCACCTCCGCGTTCAACACACGTACAGCCCGGTGACGTATCCCACGCCTTGATCCAGCAAGGAGAGAGGGAGAGGTTGAGGAAGACTCCATCCAGCAGCAGCACAACGGCGTGGTGGTGGTGGAGGAGCGTGGCAATCCTGCAGGGCTTCGCCAAGCACCACGGGAGAAGAGGAGTACTTGGGAGAGGGGGAGGGCTGCGCCAGAACTTCGTGTATAGCTCCCATGCGCCTCCCCACTATATATAGGGGTGGAGAGGCTGGTTTCTTGCCCTCCAAGTCCATTGGGGCGTTGGCCAAGGTGGAAGGAAAGAAATCTCATTATTTCCTCCCCCACCGATTGCTATCCCCCCTTTTTAGGGATCTTGATCTTATCCCTTCGGGATATGATCTTATTCCTTCTAAGGGGGGATCTTGGTGCGCCTTGACCAGGGGTGTGGGGCCTTGCCCCCACTACCCACGTCCATGTGGGTCCCCCCATGCAGGTGGGCCCCACTCCGGAACCTTCTAGAACCTTCCCGGTACAATACCGAAAAATCCCGAACATTTTCCGGTGGCCAAAATAGGACTTCCCACATATAAATCTTTACCTCCGGACCATTCCGGAACTCCTCGTGACGTCCGGGATCTCATCCGGGACTCCGAACAACATTCGGTAACCACATACAAACTTCCTTTATAACCCTAGCGTCATCGAACCTTAAGTGTGTAGACCCTACGGGTTCGGGAGACATGTAGACATGACCGAGACGTTCTCCGGTCAATAACCAACAGCGGGATCTGGATACCCATGATGGCTCCCACATGTTCCACGATGATCTCATCGGATGAACCACGATGTCAAGGACTTAATCAATCCCGTATTCAATTCCCTTTGTCTATCGGTATGTTACTTGCCCGAGATTCGATCGTCGGTATCCAATACCTTGTTCAATCTCGTTACCGGCAAGTCACTTTACTCGTTCCGTAACACATCATCCCGTGATCAACTCCTTGGTCACATTGCGCATATGATGATGTCCTACCGAGTGGGCCCAGAGATACCTCTCCGTTTACACGGAGTGACAAATCCCAGTCTCGATTCGCATAAAACAATAGATACTTTCGGAGATACCTGTAGTGCACCTTTATAGTCACCCAGTTACGTTGTGACATTTGATACACCCAAAGCACTCCTACGGTATCCAGGAGTTACACGCTCTCATGGTCGAAGGAAGAGATACTTGACATTGGCAAAGCTCTAGCAAACGAACTACACGATCTTTGTGCTAGGCTTAGGATTGGGTCTTGTCCATCACATCATTCTCCTAATGATGTGATCCCGTTATCAACGACATCCAATGTCCATAGCCAGGAAACCATGACTATCTGTTGATCACAACGAGCTAGTCAACTAGAGGCTCACTAGGGACATATTGTGGTCTATGTATTCACACGTGTATTACGATTTCCGGATAATACAGTTATAGCATGAATAAAAGACAATTATCATGAACAAGGAAATATAATAATAACACTTTATTATTGCCTCTAGGGCATATTTCCAACAGTTCACGCCGCGCGCGACCTGCTCTGCGGACAGCCGCCTCGACCCCATACGGTTGGGGTCCTGAAGGCCGATCATTTAGCCGATGAGGCAGGAGCGCCTCTGAAGCAGAAGGACCCGGCGAGTGATGAACGTGGCAAGGAGGTCGGTGCCGGTGAGCGCCTCCTGCATCCTCATCAACGTCACCCGCTCGTAGAGGTTGACGATCTCCTGCGACGGGCGCCAGAGCGAGTAGCCCCAGTTCGTCTTCGCCCACGGCGACGCGACGGTGAAGGGAGGAAGATTGATATGGTCCGCACCGTGGTTGCGGACGTAGAAGAAGGAGTTCTGCTACTTCTTGGCAGAATCCTCCAGCGGGATCTTAGGGAAATCTGCACCCGACCACTTTGAGATGACGGCGGCGCCGTAGTCGGCAAACTCCCCGGCCGACGGGCCCTGCTGCTTCAAGGAGAAGAAGCGTGCCCAGAGGTCGATCGTGGGCTCGACCCCCAGGTACCCCTCGCACAGGGTCACGAAGCCGGAGAGGTGGACAATGGCACCAGCCCCAAGATGATGCGGCTGGAGCTCGAAGAACTCCAAGAACGCGCGGAAGAAGGTGCTCGCCGGCAGCCCAAAACCGCGCTCGAAATGCGTGAGGAAGACGACGTGCTCCTGCCCCTCGGGCCGGGGCCTCTACTCGCCGCCCGGCAGACGTACGCCGACATTCGTCTCCCGCGGCAGGCACCGCGAAGCTCGAAGATGGGTGATGTCATCGGTGGTGACGGTCGAGCCCATCCAGGAGCCCGACGGCAGCGCCATGGACAGAAGAAGAAGAAAGAGGATGGACGACAAAGAAAGCTCTGCTCGGGGCTGCGGGTGCAGCTGTGCGTCGGTGGCGAAGAGCAAAGCAGGAGCAGGAGGACAGGAGGGCGCGAGCGAGAGTGGTGTCCACTGCCCCCTTGCCCCCCTCAATTTATAACCCTCGGTTCAAACGTGGGGAAGTGGGATCGTCTGCACGCACCCGTTCCACTACCCCGCAATAAGTGTGCACGTACACACGCAGTAACTGCCCGAGGAAGAGCAACCGACCCTCGGACGCCGCAATAAATCCGCGCACGTGGGCCAAGGGCGTGCAGTGGCAGGCCCCGACCCGTCGCCCGGTCCCGTCACGCGCGTGGCCCATCAGGCCCCTCTGGCTTCCGGGCACCACGTGGCGCCTGCACGAAGCCCGAGGGATTGCCTCAAGATTTGGCGAACTCCTCGGTTCCCGCCACAGCCGGGATGCCGCGATCCGATTTTCGAGAAAACCGGCACATAGTGGGTGTTGCCGGACCCGGCGCTCACAGAATCCGCCTTGCTCAAGGGGGAAACTGCGAAGGCCCACTCATCCGAAGACGGCGGACCTTCACAGCTTCGGGGACTACTGTCGGGGGGATGAACCCCGGGCAGGCAACGGAACCCGGATCCTTTTCAAAAACGGCAGGGCCCGCATCACCTGTAACACCCACGATGCGGCTATATCTCCCACGTGTCGGAGCACGACTTAGAGGCATAACCGCATGGTGGTTTTGTCACAAGAAGGGTCATCTTCACACAATCCCATGTAATGAACAAGAATGGGATAAAGAGAGTTGGCTTACAATCGCCACTTCACACAATACATAAATTAAGATCATACATCATTCAAATACACTCATAGTCCGGCTACGGTCAAGTTCAAATGAAAAGAAGACAACCCCAAATGCTAGATCCCCGATCGTCCCGACTGGGCACCTCTACTGATCATCTGGAAACGATGCATAATAACGACCAAGGGCCTCATCAAATTCCCACTTCAGCTCAGTTGCGCCATCTGCGCCAGTATCCTCGGCACCTGCATCTATTTTGGTAGAATCTGTGAGTCACGAGGACTCAGCAATCTCACACCCGCGAGATCAAGACTATTTAAGCTCATAGGTAGGAAAGGGGTAATATGGTGGAGCTGCAGCAAGCACTAAGCATATATGGTGGCTAACATACGCAAGTGAGAGCAAGAAGAGAAGCAACGCATCGGTCGAGAAACTAGAAGTGATCAAGAAGTGATCCTGAAACTACTTACGTCAAGCATAACACAAACCGTGTTCACTTCCCGGACTTCGCCGAGAAGAGACCATCACGGCTACACACACAGTTGATGTATTTTAAAGAGGTCAAGTGTCAAGTTATCTACAACCGGACATTAACAAATTCCCATCTGCCTCATAACCGCGGGCACGGCTTTCGAAAGATCATATACCCTGCAGGGGTGTCCCAACTCAGCCCATCACAAGCTCTCACGGTCAACGAAGGAATAGACCTTCTCCTGGGAAGACCCGATCAGTCTCGGAATCCTGGTTCTCAAAACATTTCGACAATGGTAAAACAAGACCAGCAAGACCACCCGCTGTGCCGACAAATCCCGATAGGAGCTGCACATATCTCGTTCTCAGGGCACACCGGATAAGCTAAGCGTACAGGTACCGACGTAATCCAAGTTGCCAAGGAATGGTCCCGCACGGTGCTCTAGTTTGGACCAACACTCGGAGGAGCACTGGCCCGGGGGGGGTAAATAAAGATGACCCTTGGGCTCGCAAAAACCCAAGGGAAAGGGCTTAGGTGGCAAATGGTAAAACCAAGGTTGGGCCTTGCTGGAGGAGTTTTATTCAAAGCGAACTGTTAAGGGGGTCCCATAAATCACCCAACCGTGTAAGGAACGCAAAATCCAGGAACATAACACCGGTATCACGGAAACTAGGGCAGCAGGAGTGGAACAAGTCACCGGGCATAAGGCCAGGCCTTCCACCCTTTACCAAGTATATAAGGTGCATAAAAATAAACAGGAGATATTGTGATATCCAAAAATAACCACGTTCCGACCTGGAACAACCTCCATCTTCACCTGCAGCTAACAATGCTATAAGAGGGGCTGAGCAAAAGCGGTGACATAGCCAATCAATGGTTGCTAGGACAGGTTGGTTAGAGGTTTGTCATGGCAATAGGTAGGCATGGTAAACAAAGGCAGGCAGGGCTAACATAGCGAAAGAGCGAATACTAGCAAGCAAAGATAGAAATGATTTCGAAGGTATGGTCATCTTGCCTGCAAGGTTCTCAGAGTTGATGAAGGCTGGATCCTCGTTAGCGTACTCAACAGGTTCCTCGTGCACGTACTCGTCTCCTGGCTCTACCCAAAGCAAGAACACAAGCAAGGAACCACAATAAATCATGGTGCAATGCACAAGCAACATGATGCAAAACATGTCATGATATGCGAGATGTGGTATGCAATGCATATGCGTGCTTTGGAAGGAAATATGATGAACAAGGCATCAACTTGGCAAACCAAGTATGCCGCTGGAAAGATGAGATGATTTCGGTTGAAATCGATATAAAGATCACCGGATTCGGATGCATGGTTTGCAAATGGTAAACAAGACAAGTATGGCACAAAGCTGCGATTAACAGCATGATGCTACTTAGCATGCAACAAGAAACTATGCTATAGCACCCCAACATGAAAACAAAGCATATGGAGATCATCTACAGGAGATGCTTTACAAAAGAGGAACACTGAGCTACGGCTAATTCACATCATAACAGGTTCAAACAAGCATGGAGAAAGTGCATAAAATTATCAAGTTGGACATGGCAGAAACAACATCACGAAGCAATGTTCAGAGCTGGATATCAACATGCTATAGGAACTTATAATATCAAAGCAAGACATGGCATGAATCTACTCAAATCATAGATCAAAAGTCCCTTACTGACCATAAGCCAAAAAGGATCAGAAAATATGATGCCACCCACGTAAACATAGCAAGTTTCGTTAACAGATTTCAGCAAACAAAGCATGGCATTGAAATAATTACGAAGGCACCTTCGTGAGCTCGATGCACTCACTACAGAGCACCTCATGATAAACTAAGCATACATCCATCAAGAAGGCATGTCATAGAAGCTATACATGGCAAGAAACAACATCATAGCATATCCGGATCAACTACAACAACCTCGGCCAAATTGAATAACATGTAAATAATCTGCCAGGAAACATTTTGAAGCAAGAGTAGAGCACAAAAATGACATGCTAGACTACTCCATAATTGCAACCAGGACCATGAATGGATAGAGCATAACCATGTTTTCAAAACACCCTTACTGAAGTATCTCAAATTATGGATGGATCTCTCTGTAGCAACATGTTTACATGGCATGAAAATTACAGCAGAACAGGGACTAAAATCAGCATTAACACGAAGCCTAGTTTGCATGCTTGTGCTAGCCACCACATTGATCGCAAAATTACATGGTAAGCACCTCTGTAAAGAAGACATAGCCTAGTTCAAAACACATTTAGGGACCAAGTCCATAGGATGCACACATCAATCATGGCAAAAATGACAAAAGAGTTCGTGCTGATAAGATTCTGAAACTAACATTATGAAGCCCTCTTCCAACAGCATTCCGGGCATCAATATGACCTCAAATGCAAATGATGCAATGGAACGAAATGATGTACTCTTCGTGACGAACAATTTGACATATTACACGCATGAAACGGAGCTACGGATGCAGAGATATGATGGCATGAATATGGCATGAAAATGTCAGAAATCTGGGACTTAGGCAAATTCGGGTCAACCTTAGGGTCTCGGCACGGATTACGATGCACGTCGGGATCTCGCCGGAGATGCGTCGCCGGAGACGAGGGAGGCAGCCGGAGGAGCTCGGGGCCGGCCGGATCGGGGCCGGGGAGGCCGGGGAGGCGGCGCCGGCGACGAGGGGCGGCGGGGCGGAGCTCGGCACAGCTCGGGCGGAGCTCGCCTGAGCCGCGGGGCG
>NC_041385.1:597842872-597852293 GCF_002162155.2 Triticum dicoccoides
GGCGGGCCGGCCTCGGGCCCCGCGGGCCACGGCGGCGCGGGACAGGCGGTGGGGACACACGGTGGCGTCCGATTGGACGAGGGGGCGCGGGGCGAACGTGTCCGGCCTGAGCGGACGCGTCCGGCGGCGGCGAGGGGAAATTTTAGGGTTTCGGGGGGATTTCATCCGCGAATTTTGGGGGAGGGGCTAGTTTTATAGGTAGAGGGAGCTAGGAGTGTCCAAATGAGGTGCGGTTTTCGCCCACATGATCGTGATCGAACGACCGAGAGCATGGAGGGGAGTTAGATGTGTTATTGGGCTGTTTTGGAGGGGTGTTGGGCTGCAACTTAAAAGAGGCCTTTGTGGGAGTGCGGTTAACCCTTGGAGTACCAAACGAGCTCCAAATGACCCGAAACTTTACAGGTGGTCTACCGGTGCTATACCAGGGCCACTTGGCAAGGCTCGGTCCATTCCGAGAACGTTCAACACCCGCACATGAAAAGGGACTAGAGGGGTGCGCCGGTGCACATGGGAGTGTCGGATTACGAAACGGACAACGGGGAAAATGCTCGGATGCATGAGACGAACACGTATGCAAATGAGATGCACATGATGACATGATATGAGATGCATGACATGAATAAAATGAAAAACAAAAGACAAAACCCAACCACGGAGGGAATATCATATCACATCGCCGAAAATGGCAAGAGTTGGAGTTACAAATATGGAAAGTTACATCTGGGGTGTTACAACACTCCACCACTACAAGAGGATCTCGTCCCGAGATCTAGGACTGAAAGAACTCCGGATATTCGGAACGGAGGTGATCCTCACGCTCCCAGGTGGCTTCTCTGTCGGAATGGTGTGACCACTTCACTTTCAGGAATTTGATTGACTTGTTGCAAGTCTTGCGCTCGGTTTCTTCAAGAATAGCAACGGGATGTTCATGATAAGAGAGATCTTCTTGGAGGTCGATCTCTTCGAAGTTGATAGTGCGCTCAGGAGTCTTGAAGCACTTGCGAAGCTGTGACACGTGAAACACATCGTGCACATTTGCAAAGTTGGATGGAAGCTCAAGTTGATAGGCGAGATCGCCTCTTTTTCCAATGATCTTGAAAGGACCCACGTATCTAGGGGCAAGCTTCCCTTTGATACCGAAGCGACGAGTGCCTTTCATTGGAGAGACGCGGAGGTAGACATGGTCTCCGATTTCAAAAGCCAAATCACGGTGCTTGCTATCATAGTAACTCTTATGTCGCGATTGCGCGGCTTTGAGGTTCTCACGAATGACTTTGCACATTTCTTCGGCTTCTATGATCAAGTCGTTGCCAAGAAGTTGGCGTTCACCTGTCTCAGACCAATTGAGAGGAGTACGGCACTTTCTGCCATAGAGAATTTCGAATGGGGCCTTGCCCGAACTCGCTTGGAAGCTGTTGTTGTAGGAGAACTCGGCATATGGAAGAAAATCTTCCCACTTCATACCGAAAGAGATGACACAAGCCCTGAGCATATCTTCAAGGATTTGATTAACTCGCTCGACTTGGCCACTTGTTTGAGGATGGAAAGTTGTGCTGAAACGAATGTTGGTGCCCATGGCCGTCTGAAAGGAGTCCCAGAACTTAGAAGTGAAGATGCTTCCACGATCTGAAGATATCAATTGTGGAATGCCGTGCAAGGAGACAATTCTGGAGGTGTATAGCTCTGCCAGCTGAGCTGCTGTGATAGATTCTTTGATAGGAAGAAAATGAGCCACTTTGGTAAGCTTGTCAATGACAACGAAGATAGCATCATTTCCACGCTTGGACTTAGGAAAACCAGTCACGAAGTCCATCTCGATATGGTCAAACTTCCATTCCGAAATAGCAAGAGGTTGAAGGAGACCAGCTGGTCGTTGGTGTTCTGCTTTCACTTTTCTGCAGACATCACATTCATTCACGAATTGAGCAATCTCTCGCTTCATTCGAGTCCACCAATATGACTGCTTGAGGTCATGGTACATCTTTGTACTTCCAGGATGAATGGATAGGAGGGAATTGTGTGCCTCGTGAATTTGATCTTCCAAAGTAGGAGAGACTATGAGGTTGGCAAGAAAGCCTTGAGGAACAACTTGAAGATTCAGCTTGCGGAAGGCTTCACAAAGATCCGGTTGAAACGGCTTGAGAATTAGACTGTTGCAATAAGCCTTTCTGCTCAAAGCATCTGCAATCACATTCGCCTTGCCAGGAGTATATTAGATACTCGGATTGTACTCCTGAATCATTTCGACCCATCGAGTTTGCCTAAGGTTAAGGTTGGGTTGAGTGAAGATATACTTGAGGCTCTTGTGATCGGTGAAAATGTCCACTTGCCTTCCCAATAAGAGATGTCTCCATGTTATCAATGCATGGACAACTGCCGCTAACTCAAGATCATGAGTGGGGTAGTTCTTTTCGTTGGGCTTCAACTGACGAGAGGTATAGGCCACAACTTTCTTCTCTTGCATCAACACAACACCGAGACCTTGAAGGGAAGCATCACAGAATACTTCGAATGGCTTGGATTCATCTGGAGGAGTCAAGACAGGAGCTGTGACTAGCTTCTCTTTGAGGGTGTTGAAAGCGACGTCACACTCAGGCGTCCAGACATACTTGACATGCTTCTGGAGGAGGTTGGAAAGAGGCTTTGCAATCTTAGAGAAGTTCTCAACGAATCTTCGGCAATAGCTTGCAAGACCGAGAAAACTGCGGAGCTGCTTGACATTCTGAGGAGGTTCCCAATTCACAACTGTAGAAACCTTCACCGGATTAACAGCAATTCCCTTGGCGGAGATGATATGACCAAGATACAGAACTTCATCAAGCCAGAACTCACATTTGGAAAACTTCGCATAGAATTGATGCTCTCTGAGCTTGTCGAGCACCAATCGCAAATGTTTGGCATGATCCTTCTTATTCTTGGAGAAGACCAGATATCATCGAGATACACCAGAACAAATTCATTGGTGTAGGGGTTGAAGATAAAATTGATCATGCGAGAGAACGTTGGAGGAGCATTGACAAGGCCGAAAGATATGACAGTATATTCATAAGAACCATAGCTTGTTCTGAATGCTGTCTTGGGGGTATCTTCTTCACGAATGCGAATCTGATGATAACCCATACGAAGGTCAAGCTTGGAGAAAACTTTAGCCCCTTTGAGTTGCTCGAAAAGCTCATTGATGTTGGGAAGTGGGTACTTGTTCTTGATTGTCTTTTTCTTCAATGGACGGTAATCGATGCAAAGTCGGTCCGTGCCATCCTTCTTCTGGACAAAAAGAACTCCACAACCCCATGGGGAAGAACTCGGTCTGATCAAACCCAGACGCTCTTGTTCATCGAGCTGCTTCTTCAATTCTTTCAGCTCCTTGGGTCCAAGCTTGTATGGACGCTTGCAAACGGGTTCTGTTCCAGGCTCAAGATCAATAACGAACTCGACTGGCCGATGAGGAGGCATACCCGGAAGCTCTTCTGGAAAGACATCTTGGTACTCACAAACGACTGGAATCTGAGAAATAGCATCCAATTCGCCCTTCTCATTGAGAGAAAACAACCGAATGGTTTCATCGCGAGCAGCATAGATGATAACATCCTCAGAAGGGTGTGTCAATTGAATTTGCCTGGCAGCACAATCAAGCTGAGCCTTGTGCTTAGAAAGCTAGTCCATCCCAAGAATTAGATCAATATCAGAATCGCCAAGAACAAATGGTTTAGAAAGGAATTTGTAGTCGCCCATCTTGATGGAAACATCCGGAATCATTGTGGTAGCCCTCATAGAAGAGCCCGGAGAAACAACTCCCATGGGTTTTTCCAACATTTCTGAAACGAAATCGTGCTTTGCAACAAATGATCTAGACATGAAACAATGCGAAGCACCGGTATCAAATAAAACTTTTGCAGGAATATCATTAACAGGAAGATTACCGATGATCACATCTAAAGAATCCTCTGCCTGAGCTGCATTCAACATGTTCACCTTTGCAGACTTTGGATTATGCTTGACCACTGCATTGCTTGAAGATCTCACAGGAGGAGGAGGAGGAAGGCGCCTTTGATTCAAGCATTTGTTCGCGTAGTGGCCTTTCTGCTGGCACTTGTTGCAAGTCACTTTTGAGAGCGGACGGTGATAAGGAGCACTTGACCTTGGAGCATGAGACTGAGACTTGTTCTGATAGCTTGGGTTGGGTGGGTGGAAGATCCACGAGCACCTGAGTTCTTCTGTTGGTACGGCTGACGAAACGGAGGAGGAGGAAGATAAAACTTATGTTGCTTAGCTGCCACTTGTGAGGAAAAAGAAGATTGCACTGCATCTCTGATTCTCTTCTTAGAAGCCTCACACTTGAGCTGAGCACCTTCTTGCTTAAGTGCCATATTGTAGAATTGATCAAACTGAGTAGGCTCAATAAGAACGAGAGCTAACTGCAGATCCTCTCGAAGGCCACCTCTGAACTGATAGATCATACTCTTCTCATCTGGAACATCTTGCTTAGCAAAGCGAGCAAGTTTCTGAAACTGCTTGTTGTATTCATACACTGACATGTTGCCTTGCTTGAGATTGCGGAACTCCTCACGCTTGCTCTCAACAACACTAGTAGGAATATGGTGAGCTTTGAAGTCCCGACAGAAATCAGTCCAAGTAATCACTCGACCACCTCTGGAATCCTTGTATTGTTGGAACCAATCAGCTGCCTGATCCTTGAGCTGAAAAGAAGTGAACTTGACATAGTCCTCAGGCCTGACATTGCTGCATTCAAAATGCTTGTTGATATCCACGAGCCAATCATCGGCGTCCGTGGCCTCGACACAATAGCTGAAAGACTTCGGCTGATTTGCAAGGAATTGGTTGAGGGTTGGAAACTGAGGCTGATGATTGAACTGCCCTTGACCTTGATTCCCTTGGTTGCCTTGGCCTTGGTTGCGCTCTTGCATGAGCTGGATCATCATCTGAGCATGGGCGTTAGAGGCTGCCATCAAAGCTTGCCATGCCTCCGGAGGCGGAGGTGGTGGTGGAGGGTTTGCCTGACTCCCATCATTGCGTTCCGGATTCTGACGCGTTGGCGGAGCCATCCTGAAGAGGGTGACATCCGTTAGCATCTTGATAAACAGATAGACAAGTTGAATCAATCGGATAGAAATTGCAAAATATAGTCTTCACAATAAACATTCGAACAAAGATGAACGAATGAATTCCAAAGTAAACATCACACGTCCATTAAGGTGAGAAGCCACTTGAATAGATATTGATGAATGAAATAAACAAGGTACAACTGGAACAAATAAGTGGTAAGGATTACCCAATCACAAACCAAATATCTGCAGAAGAAATGCTAGAGCTACTTGAAACCCACCTATAGACTCCCGAAACTTTCTGGTTATGCAATCTGGTGTTGGGGATACAGGGGAAGCACAATATCTCACCCAAACTAGCAATCCCTACATCCAGTTGTATCCATCCGTCAACACATAACCAAGAAACCTTCGGAAATCGTGTACCTCAACCTTCGAAAAGCATCCGTTATACGAGTTATGGCAATACTCCCGAGCTTGCCCCAGTACTGGGTTATCGGGGTTATCTCACCAACAACTGCATAAAAGAGATTTTCGATGTCGGCAAATCTCAGGTATTCCAAAACTGCAACGATAAAATTGTGACGACAACACCTCGGAGCTCAACTCCCCGGGACACTGCCACAACCCCTAAATGTCAGGAGGCACCAAGAACAATGTTCTCGTCACAAAACCATCAGAACGATTCGAAGATACCCGCGTGATCCTAAAAAAATTTTACTGAAAATTTGAGAAGAGGATAGTCAAAACATCTACGTCAGGAGACCTCACCAGAGCGACGAAGGGACTGAGGAGTAAAAAGAATCCTACTCTCCGATATATATAATCCTAAGACTCAAAACATTTTTGTTCTAGACTCAACATCGCCAGCAAACAATCAAGCAGGGGCTCCTAAGTCGGGCATGGCTCTGATTACCAACTTGTAACACCCACGATGCGGCTATATCTCCCACGTGTCGGAGCACGACTTAGAGGCATAACCGCATGGTGGTTTTGTCGCAAGAAGGGTCATCTTCACACAATCCCATGTAATGAACAAGAATGGGATAAAGAGAGTTGGCTTACAATCGCCACTTCACACAATACATAAATTAAGATCATACATCATTCAAATACACTCATAGTCCGGCTACGGTCAAGTTCAAATGAAAAGAAGACAACCCCAAATGCTAGATCCCCGATCGTCCCGACTGGGCACCTCTACTGATCATCTGGAAACGATACATAATAACGACCAAGGGCCTCATCAAATTCCCACTTCAGCTCATTTGCGCCATCTGCGCCAGTATCCTCGGCACCTGCATCTGTTTTGGTAGAATCTGTGAGTCACGAGGACTCAGCAATCTCACACCCGCGAGATCAAGACTATTTAAGCTCATAGGTAGGAAAGGGGTAATATGGTGGAGCTGCAGCAAGCACTAAGCATATATGGTGGCTAACATACGCAAGTGAGAGCAAGAAGAGAAGCAACGCATCGGTCGAGAAACTAGAAGTGATCAAGAAGTGATCCTGAAACTACTTACGTCAAGCATAACACAAACCGTGTTCACTTCCCGGACTCCGCCGAGAAGAGACCATCACGGCTACACACACAGTTGATGTATTTTAAAGAGGTCAAGTGTCAAGTTATCTACAACCGGACATTAACAAATTCCCATCTGCCTCATAACCGCGGGCACGGCTTTCGAAAGATCATATACCCTGCAGGGGTGTCCCAACTCAGCCCATCACAAGCTCTCACGGTCAACAAAGGAATAGACCTTCTCCCGGGAAGACCCGATCAGTCTCGGAATCCCGGTTCACAAAACATTTTGACAATGGTAAAACAAGACCAGCAAGCCCACCCGCTGTGCCGACAAATCCCGATAGGAGCTGCACATATCTCGTTCTCAGGGCACACCGGATAAGCTAAGCATATAGGTACCGACGTAATCCAAGTTGCCAAGGAATGGTCCCGCACGGTGCTCTAGTTTGGACCAACACTCGGAGGAGCACTGGCCCGGGGGGGTAAATAAAGATGACCCTTGGGCTCGTGAAAACCCAAGGGAAAGGGCTTAGGTGGCAAATGGTAAAACCAAGGTTGGGCCTTGCTGGAGGAGTTTTATTTAAAGCGAACTGTTAAGGGGGTCCCATAAATCACCCAACCGTGTAAGAAACGCAAAATCCAGGAACATAACACCGGTATCACGGAAACTAGGGCGGCAAGAGTGGAACAAGTCACCGGGCATAAGGCCAGGCCTTCCACCCTTTACCAAGTATATAAGGTGCATTAAAATAAACAGGAGATATTGTGATATCCCAAAATAACCACGTTCCGACCTGGAACAACCTCCATCTTCACCTGCAGCTAACAATGCTATAAGAGGGGCTGAGCAAAAGCGGTGACATAGCCAATCAATGGTTGCTAGGACAGGTTGGTTAGAGGTTTGTCATGGCAATAGGTAGGCATTGTAAACAAAGGCAGGCAGGGCTAACATAGCGAAAGAGCAAATACTAGCAAGCAAAGATAGAAATGATTTCGAAGGTATGGTCATCTTGCCTGCAAGGTTCTCAGAGTTGATGAAGGCTGGATCCTCGTTAGCGTACTCAACAGGTTCCTCGTGCACGTACTCGTCTCCTGGCTCTACCCAAAGCAAGAACACAAGCAAGGAACCACAATAAATCACGGTGCAATGCACAAGCAACATGATGCAAAACATGTCATGATATGCGAGATGTGGTATGCAATGCATATGCGTGCTTTGGAAGAAAAGATGATGAATAAGGCATCAACTTGGCAAACCAAGTATGCCGCTGGAAAGATGAGATGATTTTGGTTGAAATCGATATAAAGATCACCGGATTCGGATGCACGGTTTGCAAATGGCAAACAAGACAAGTATGGCACAAAGCTGCGATTAACAGCACGATGCTACTTAGCATGCAACAAGAAAGTATGCTACAGCACCCCAACATGAAAACAAAGCATATGGAGATCATCTACAGGAGATGCTTTACAAAATAGGAACACTGAGCTATGGCTAATTCACATCATAACAGGTTCAAACAAGCATGGAGAAAGTGCATAAAATTATCAGGTTGGACATGGCAGAAACAACATCACGAAGCAATGTTCAGAGCAGGTTATCAACATGCTACAGGAACTTATAATAGCAAAGCAAGGCATGGCATGAATCTACTCAAATCATAGATCAAAAGTCCCTTACTGACCATAAGCCAAAAAGGATCAGAAAATATGATGGCACCCACGTAAACATAGCAAGTTTCGTTAACAGATTTCAGCAAACAAAGCATGGCATTGAAATAATTACGAAGGCACCTTCGTGAGCTCGATGCACTTACTACAGAGCACCTCATGATAAACTAAGCATACATCCATCAAGAAGGCATGTCATAGAAGCTATACATGGCAAGAAACAACATCATAGCATATCCCGATCAACTACAACAACCTCGGCCAAATTGAATAACATGTAAACAATCTGCCAGGAAACATTTTTGAAGCAAAAGTAGAGCACGAAAATGACATGCTATACTACTCCATAATTGCAACCAGGACCATCGATGGATAGAGCATAACCATGTTTTCAAAACACCCTTACTGAAGTATCTCAAATTATGCATGGATCTCTCTGTAGCAACATGTTTACATGGCATGAAAATTACAGCAGAACAGGGACTAAAATCAGCATTAACACGAAGCCTAGTTTGCATGCTTGTGCTAGCCACCACATTGATCGCAAAATTACATGGTAAGCACCTCTGTAAAGAAGACATAGCCTAGTTCAAAACACATTTAGGGACCAAGTCCATAGGATGCACACATCAATCATGGCAAAAATGACAAAAGAGCTCGTGCTGATAAGATTCTGAAACTAACATTATGAAGCCCTCTTCCAACAGCATTTCGGGCATCAAGATGACCTCAAATGCAAATGATGCAATGGAATGAAATGATGTACTCTTCGAGGCGAACAATTTAACATATTATACGCACGAAACGGAGCTACGGATGCAGAGATATGATGGCATGAATATGGCATGAAAATGTCAGAAATCTGGGACTTAGGCAAATTCGGGTCAACCTTAGGGTTTCGGCATGGATTATGATGCACGTCGGGATCTCGCCGGAGATGCGTCGCCGGAGACGAGGGAGGCAGCCGGAGGAGCTCGGGGCCGGGGAGGCCGGGGAGGCAGCGCCGGTGACGAGGGGCGGCGGGGCGGAGCTCGCCTGAGCCGCGGGGCGGACGGGACCAGGCGCGGGCGGTCGCTGGCGGGCAGAGCCGCGGGGCGGCGCCGGCCGGAGGAACTGGGCGGCGGAGGAGGCCGCAGGCGCTCAGGCGCGCGGCAGATCGGCG
>NC_041385.1:597852596-597872522 GCF_002162155.2 Triticum dicoccoides
GAGCTGCGGCGGCGCGGGACAGGCGACGGGGACACGCGGCGGTGGCCGATTGGACGAGGGGCGCGGGGCGGACATGTCCGGCCCGAGCGGACACGTCCGGCGGCGGCGAGGGGAAATTTTAGGGTTTCGGGGGGATTTCATCCGCGAATTTTGGGGGAGGGGCTAGTTTTATAGGTAGAGGGAGCTAGGAGTGTCCAAATGAGGTGCGGTTTTCGCCCACATGATCGTGATCGAACGACCGAGAGCATGGAGGGGAGTTAGATGGGTTATTGGGATGTTTTGGAGGGGTGTTGGGCTGCAACTTAAAAGAGGCCTTTGCGGGAGTGCGGTTAACCCTTGGAGTACCAAACGAGCTCCAAATGACCCGAAACTTGACAGGTGGTCTACCGGTGCTATACCAGGGCCACTTGGCAAGGCTCGGTCCATTCCGAGAATGTTCAACACCCGCACACGAAAAGGGACAAGAGGGGTGCGTCGGTGCACGTGGGAGTGTCGGATTGCGAAACGAACAACGGGGAAAATGCTCGGATGCATGAGACGAACACGTATGCAAATGAGATGCACATGATGACATGATATGAGATGCATGACATGAATAAAATGAAAAACAAAAGACAAAACCCAACCACGGAGGGAATATCATATCACATCGCCGAAAATGGCAAGAGTTGGAGTTACAAATATGGGAAGTTACATCCGGGGTGTTACATCGCCCCGCGAACCGGCACGCGCCTTGCCGGGTCGCTCGACCCGGCAAGGCCCGCAACTCGGCCAAGCTCTTCGACTCTGCAAGGTACGTCGACCCAGCCACAGCAAGTGGCGCAAGACAACCCAACCCGGCGCCACCAAGGCTTCCCCAACAAGCCGACCCCACCCGTGGCGTGCACGACAACCTAGCCACGGGTCAGCTCCCATCCCATCCAGGTCGTACGATGGGACGAGACTTCAATCACCGATGACCAACACTACAGTGCTTCCGCCCATGCCTATGGTCAGCCGGAGCGTGGCAACAGTGCCCCTTACCTACCCGCTGACCGAGACTGGCGTGGCAACAGTGCTCCCGCCTTCACCGCTGACGGCAGCAAGCGGCAGCCTGACGGAGAGCACTGTACATGACTCGACTCAGCCACGCCCCGACGATTGACAAGACGGTGAACAGTCCCCCTAGGCACGCGGGGCCAGCACCTAGGGGAACCCGGGGAACCACAAGCCCTCAAGCGGGACTCAGCCCGGTATCCCGAACACCGACAATACGGACCCACCGACTCGGCGTATTACCATTGTAACCCTAGGTGGGTTGATCTATAAAACCCCCCAGGAACCCACGCCTACAGAGGAAGGCATACGTATGAGACACGAGAGGAACACAAGCAAGCATAGGACTAGCCACCCAATGGCAGCACCGGAGAGAAGGAGCAGCCCAAGCCTTGGCCAGCTTCCTTCCTCCTCCATACAGCTCCAGGAGCAACATTGTACTATCGATCATCCAACTAAACTCGGCAGGACTAGGGGTATTATCTCTCCGGAGAGCCCCAAACCTGGGTATGTCCGACGTACCGCGCGCGCGCATGCCAACCTCGCCTTTGGAGCCCACCAGCGCCCTCGAGCCTCCTCCTCTCTTTAGCCATCCCTTGGCATCTGCCGTGTGCCCACCACGACACCTCTTCTTATCCTGTCTTCTACCTCGTGCTTCTCTCTTCTCCCTTGAGATCCTCTAACCCCTCCTGCTACCTCGCCGTCGGTGACTCCCAGGCTCCGTGGTCGTGACAATCTAGTATCAGAGTCGCCGCTCCATAGTGTCCAATTTTTTTTCGAATCATACCCGGCAAATCCGAGGGACGGTCGCGGATCACCCTAGGGTTTGATCTGCATAAATCTTGACCTGAGGTGGGTTGATTCGAATAAATCCACGACGACGACGACCTTCAAGGACAACCCGCAGACATGTTTCATCGCGGACGGGATGGAGGCGTTCCAGGAGCGGATGCTCAAGGAGTTCGCCGACCTGCGCGCCATGCAGGGGAAGTGGGAAGCAGTGGAGGGCATCTGTGCTTAGCTTGAAGCTCTCAACGCAAGCTCTCCAAGCAATCTACGCGTCTCGATCAGGTCCAGATCAAGGTGGATCTCTCTTGTGACACGCTGGGGCAGGTGCAGCAGACTCAGTTCCATGCTGTTCAGTTGGGGAAAACACCGGCGGGGAGCGGGAGTTCTCCACCAACAGCGTTTGAGGTGTCAGACGGCATTCTGCGGGCTGGCCCTAGCCGAACTGCTCGTGTACCGCCACCACGCCCAATCTCGGTGCCGTCACCGGTTCAGGTACCGCCAAATCCTCTGGTAATTCCGCAGCCCATGCTACCTGTGGAGGAGGAGCACACCGCTAAACGCTGGTGGTTGCCAAAGATGGATTTTCCTAGGTTTGACGGCTCTGAGGTGCGGATATGGTTGGACAAGTGTGAGGCATTATTCAAATTGTATCACATACTGACAGTTTTAAAGTCACGTCTGCTTCTCTGTATCTGTCAGATAATGCTGCTCACTAGTACCAGGCTTTTAAGCAGACATGGGTGATGCACACTTAGGAACAGTTTTGCGTTGTTGTTCTGCAGGAATTTGATGTCAATGTGTATAGGCAAAAGATGAAGGAGTTGATGCTATTGAAACAATTGGATACAATAGAAGAGTACAAGCAGCAGTTCTTACAGTTAGTGTGCACTGTCAAACTATATGGACCAACTATAAGTGACACACTTTTGGTCACTAGGTTTATCATGGGACTGAAAGAGGAACTTCGAGCAACAGTGGAAATGCAGATCCCTACCTCAGTGCAGTTAGCTGCTCTGTATGCATCAGTTCAAGAGGGCCTTTTGCTCCAACAAAAAATAGGCAAACCCACTTATGCAAAATCAGCATATACAAAAACTGATAGTCGGTTGGGATTGTCCACTGGTGAGCTCTGGAAGTCCAAACAACTAATATCATCCTGCTAATGGATTGTGTCATAAATGTGGAGAGAAATATATCACATGACACTTGTGCAATCCACCAGGAGCACAACTTAAGGCTGCTGAAATGGTAAATCCTCATGAGATCATTTCAAATGTTGTGCTCGATGCTCTAGTGGAGGGAGCTCATGAAGAATGTGCTATGATCTCAGTTACTGCTCCTTCTGGGGCTGCTCACCCTAAGACAATTGAGCTGAGAGCTCTGGTGCAGAAAAAAGTAGTGCTGATATTGGTGGACTCAGGGAGCACTCACACCTTTGTGGATAAGGCATTATTGGACAGGATTTCTGTCACTACTGAACCTCTCACTGTTCCTATGCATGTTAAGGTAGCAAATGTGAATATGATCACTTGTACTGAAGTAGTCCCGCAGCTGACTTGGTGGATGCAAGGACACAGTTTCACTAATCCCATGCAAGTTTCACCCTTGGGAGGTCATGATATTATACTGGGCATGGATTGGCTAGATAAGTGGGGAGTGATGAAATGCCACTGGGCTGACAAGTGGATTGAGTTCCAACATGGAGGCCAAGAGGTCAGATTGCAAGGTGTGCTACCTGTCAAACAAGACCATCTGGAGGAAGTATCTGCTGAAAAACCGCTAAAGTGGGAGAAGGGTAATGATGTGTGGGCCACTGCTCTATTGAATAGGATAGGAATGCCACCTGCAACTGAGATCCCTCAAGAAGTGCAACAAGTACTGGACAGAAACAAGCAAGTATTCCAGGAACCTAAAACTTTACCTCCTCATAGAGCTTTTGATCACACAATCAATCTCTTGCCAGATGTTGTGCCTGTTAACTGCAAACCTTACAGATATTCTCCTCTGCAAAAGGACGAGATTGAGAATCAAGTGAAAGAGATGCTGGAAGCTGGTCTAATCACACCTAGCACGAGTCCCTTTGCTGCTCCAGTGCTATTAGTCAAGAAGAAAGATGGTACTTGGAGGTTTTGTGTAGACTACAGGAGGTTGAATGCAATCACAGTGAAAAACAATTTTCCTATGCCAGTAACTGATGAGATACTAGATGAGTTAGGAGGGGCAAAATGGTTTTCCAAGTTGGACCTAAAGGCTGGGTACCATCAGATAAGAATGAAAGAAGAAGATGAATTCAAAACTACATTCAAAACACACCATGGGCAGTTTCAATTCAGAGTAATGCCTTTTGGTTTAGCTATTGCCCCTCGCACATTCGAATGTGTTATGAATTTTGCTTTTGCTGGGCCAAATAGAAAGTTTGTGTTGGTGTTTATGGATGATATTCTAGTTTTCAATTTCACTCTAGAGGACCATATAAATCATCTACAAGTTGTCTTTGATATACTAAAAGAAAATCAACTGTTTGTGAAGGAGAGCAAATGTGTTTTTGCCCAAAAATCTTTGGAATGTCTGGGGCACATTATCTCTGACCAAGATGTGGCTACTGATCCTGCTAAAACTGAAGTGATGCTGCAGTGGCCTGTTCCAACTATTGTGACTGAGTTAAGAGGGTTTTTGGGCTTGACTGGCTATTACAGGAAATTTGTGCAAAATTATGGTATTCTGACAAAACCTCTTACAGCTCTTTTGAAGAAACAAGCTTTTGAGTGGTCTGAAGCAGCTCAGAAAGCATTTCAATTGCTTAAAGAGGCTATGGTTAACACCCCTGCCTTAGCTCTGCCAAAGTTTGACAAGACATTCACAATGGAAACAGATGCCTGTAATACTGGTGCAGGGGCTATCTTGTCTCAGGATGGACATCCTATAGCATATTACAACAAAGCTCTTGGTGTGAACAGCCAAAAGAAATCTATATATGAGAAAGAATTCTTGGCAATAATGATGGCAATAGACAGATGGAGATTTTATCTAAGCACGGCCCCTTTTGTGATCAAGACAGACCATCAAAGTTTGTGTCACTTAGGGGATCAAAACTTAACATCTAACTTGCAAAGGAAAGCAATGACTAAATTAGTGGGCCTCCAATTTTCAATACAATACAAGAAAGGGGTGGAAAACATAGCAGCTGATGCTCTATCCAGAGTAGCCCATTTGTTATCTGTCCAAAGTGTCTCAATTAGCAAGCTAGTTTGGATACAAGAAATCCTTAACTCCTATTCAGTTGACCCAGAAGCTCTTGCCATGCTGCAACAATTAGTTGTGGATCTAGCTGCTTGTCCTGGTTTTCAGCTACAGGAAGGTCTTATCAAGCAAGATAATAAGATTTGGGTAGGAGCAAATACTGGATTACAAACCAAGCTCATACAAGCTTTTCATTCCACGCCTGTAGGGGGTCACTCTGGGATTCTGCCCACTTATCACAGAGTCAAACAACTTCTCAGTTGGAAAGGAATGAAAATTGATGTGAAAAACATTGTTAAGCAATGTGGCACTTGTCAACAGGCGAAGCATGAGCTGTTTAAAGTTCCTGGACTGATGCACCCTCTACCTGTGCCTGACAGTCCTTGGCAAGCTATCAGCATGGATTTCATAGAAGGTCTCCATAAATCAGAAGCATATTCAACTATTCTAGTGGTGGTCGACCGTTTCACCAAAGTGAGTCACTTTCTTCCTTTGAAGCATCCCTTTTCTGCAGCTTCAGTGGCAAAAGTGTTCCTCAACGACATTGTTAAATTGCATCGGCTATCCCTGACAATTGTGTCAGACAGGGACAAAATTTTCACCAGTTCTTTTTGGAAAGAGTTGTTCGGGATCTGGGGCACAGAACTGCAAATGAGCACAGCCTACCATCCTCAAACGGATGGCCAGACAGAGCGAGTAAACCAATGTCTGGAGATGTACCTGAGATGTGTTGTACATGAATTTCCAACAAAATGGGCCACTTGGCTTCCGCAAGCAGAGTTTTGGTATAACTCAACTTATCACTCTTCATTGGGGTGTACTCCGTACAAAGCACTATATGGTTATGGTCCTAACATAGGTCAGTTGCTGGGGCATCCTACATCTCCAAACCCTGATATGAATTCCTGGCTATCATCTCACACTCAACACACAGTAGCTCTGAAGGATCATTTGGCTCGGGCTTAGTGCAAATACAAGCATTTTGCAGATAAAAACAATTTGACATAGTGTTTTCTGTTGGGGAAATGGTATATCTGAGACTGCAACTATATGCGCAATCGAAAGTGGTTAATCGCCCTTGCCACAAACTTGCACTAAAGTACTTTGGACCCTACAAGATTTTGGAAAAGATTGGAGGTGTTGCCTATCGTTTGGAGCTACCTAGGGGGAGCTAAGTGCATCCGATTTTCCATGTCTCGCAGCTCAAGAATCATGTGCCGGACCATACGCCAGTGTTTAGCACCTTGCCTGTGCCAATAGACCTGCCAGCTTCAGGGGTGGGTCCTGAGGAAATTTTGGAATGTCAGTTGGTCAAGAAAGGAAATGCAAGCCATCTTCAAATCTTGGTGAAATGGACGAAATTTCCAGCAGCATCGGCAACCTGGTTTCCGTCAGCACCAGCATGGGGACACGCTGGTTCTTCAGGGGCGGGTACTATAAGTGCCTAGGTGAGGTTGTGCGAGGTGATCGCCAGGCGAGGCAAGGCGGGAGCATTTGAACGAGTCAAGTGGGCTGTGCCCAGGCATGGGCCGGTGGCCGTGTAATCTCGGGTGGGCTGGCGTGTGTTATATAAGCCAGTGTGTAAGGCGATTGTGGCATCGAATTTGAAATAGAATTGCTCTGAGCCTCTCATTCTCCTCTCCTTATCCTGTCTTCTACCACGTGCTTCTCTCTTCTCCCTCGAGATCCTCTGACCCCTCCTACTACCTCGCCGCCGGTGACCCCCAGGCTCCGTGGTCGTGACAATCGTCCGCCGCTCCGCCTCCTAAATCGGTGGTTGTTCGCTATTTGAGGCCTCTGCCACCCCCTTCCTCCACTACTCGCATCATCCATGGCTGCCGTCAAAGTCTTCGTCGGCGACCGCTACATGTTGATTGACGCATCAGGTCCTAGCACTGTGGGACGGCGCTCTTTCCACTCCTCATCTCTGCCGCCGTCCGCCTCCTTTGGTCGACCAACGTCTCCTCTTCGCCGCCGTCTGCCTCGTCGCCGACGCACTTCCTCCGAGGCCCGTGTTGAGGAGAGGGGGGATGCAGTGGGGTGGTGTGTGTGGCTGGGAGTGGGCGGTGTGGCTGGGAGAAGGAGAGTAGTGGGATACGAGTGTTCGCGACCCCCCGTTGATTTTCCGAACTAGATCCCGCGCTGACGTGGCTGACCGCTCTTGCTTCAAGATTCATACCATGATCCAACGGCTCAGACGACGTTCGGGCTGAAACTCTAAAAATCTGACATTTGGTAGTTATCTTATCCGTTCTTTTTAGTGCACTTTATGCAGCGGTGTTTCTGAATTCTCTAGTCAGTGCCTTTCCAAGGTTCCGAAATTAGGCCGAATACTCGATTTTTATACACAGCGCTGCTCCGAATCAAAGGTAGACGGAACCTGCTTCACAAAGGCCGGGTACGCGGAAGCAGGGGCAGCAGCAGCAATAGGAAAACGGAAAAGCAGAGGCCCTCAAGTCTCGAGCCCGTGCCTGTCGGAAGCGGATGGCAAGGCGTGTAGAAAAGCGAGGAAACAAACCCCGCGAAACCAGCGAGTGGACCATGACGTGGACATGTCGATGCCACCACACACACACACACGCCAGTGCGTGACATGGAATCTTCTCTGCTCTTGTCTCTCCTGCCGCCCTGCCTTTTCAAGGTAGTGGAAATGCAGCAGTGTAGTACGTATAAATTAGTGCAAAGAAATTGGAGCCAAAAAAAGTGATACGCATGTAAAATGAACGAATATGTTTCTACATCTTCAACCTACAAAGACAAAGAGTGGGAAGGGGATTTTAAAACGACGGTAGGGGTGAAAGCGGCTGAGGGCTAACACAACCGGGTCTCTTTGTTTAGCGCATCTCCGTCACCACAAGACCCTCCGTTTCAAAATAGATGACTCAACTTTATATTAAAGTTAGTACAAAGTTGAGTCATCTATTTTGGAACGGAGGGAGTAAATAATTGGCTTAGCGAAGAAGCTCAGCTCCGGCCAATCAGGTTCAGACGTTTTTTCCACTTGGAATCGAGAAGATTCACACATATAGCTGAAGAGTAGGAAAGGAAAAGGCAAGAAAAGACAGAGAACAGCCTAGCACAAGACCCCCAAGGAGGACAGACTGACCCAAGTCAACTACCAATTCGCTGGCTTTCCACCCAGCATGCATGGCCCAGGAACCCAACCCAACCCACCCAACTCGGTCCGGCCCGGCCGCTCCACTACGCCCTCCCACTGACTTTTTACCACCGCACACGCCGAGCAATACAAAAGTGGGAGGCGTCGGCAGCAGCCGCACTGGACCGGAGCAGACACATTGCAGCTTCCTCCTCCCACCTTTCCCCACCCGCTGCTAGCAGCACCGCCGCGTCCAGATCCGGCGGCCGATCTCCCCCGCCCGTCTCCCCATGGCGGCCGGAGCCCTGGGCCTGGCCCTCGTCGCGGCGTTCGCGCTCGCGCTCGCGGGGGCAAACTCCGAGGGCGACGCGCTCTCGGCGCTGCGCCGCAGCCTGCGGGACCCCGGCGGCGTGCTGCAGAGCTGGGACCCCACCCTCGTCAACCCCTGCACCTGGTTCCACGTCACCTGCGACCGCGACAACCGCGTCACCCGCCTGTGCGTCCCCCTCTCTTGCTCGCCCTTTAGTTTTGGTTTGGGTTGGGGCTGTGGTCTGTCTGTGCATGGTGATTCGGATAGCCAGGCTCGCGTCTTTGGAGAGCAAGCGATTTTGCAGCGGCTGTGTTGATTCCTAGCTATAATTTGTTCCCGACAGGACAGACCAGTGTTAGGTGCATCTGCGTAATCGAGGATTTAGTACTCAATACTGGTAGATTATTGTTGGCAGCGAAGGGTGGGTATGGTCCTACGTGAATCAAAAGAAGAGTCTGATCGGAAGTTATCTGTTTGAGCAAGTGTTCTCAAGTTTTTCTTTTTGTTGCTTGGGGCAATAAGGTTGAAGTTTCCCAAGACTGAAGAAGTTAAACCATTTATATAGACTGAAAAGGGAAATAAAGTAAAAAAGGCGGGGGGAAATAAGTTACTGTGCTGGGATAGTTGGTGTTGTTTGTGTTCTCCATGATTTTTCACTGCCTAGTGCTTGCCAATGTTCCTTGGGATCTCGGATGAAACATTGTATGCCTGAATTTTTTGCATTTTCTTCTGCATGCCCTATCTTCTTAGGATCTAAAAATAGTCACTAATTCACTATACTCCCTCCGATGACTGATCCATATTAATTGTCGCTGATTTAGCACAATCCAATCCATTTTAATTGTCGCTGATTTAGCTAAATTGTCGCTGAGGGAGTAACATATTTCTTTGCTGTATATATATAAAAAGTGCGGACATGCATATTGTTCTCTTTTCTGGGAGAAAAGCTGTCGATGATTTCTTGTATTTATATGAGATCAAAATTTTACAAGAATATCTTCATCTGATTGTTCTCTTCAAATGCCCCATCTTGCAGAGATCTTGGTAATTTGAACTTATCTGGTCATCTGGTGCCCGAGCTTGGTAAATTGGAGCATTTGCAATATCTGTAAGTTCTTCTTTCATGTGGTTTGGTTCTTATTGCTAATTTCTCTCAGTAGTAAGATGAAACCTACTGTATTATTTTTGTTCACTGCTGTTTACACATAAAGTTCCATCATCTGCAAAATACACTATATTCATTGAAGTAGATGATGTGTCCCATTTAAGTCGCAATTTGCAAAACACCAACAGTAGCATCTGATCATCAAATTAGTGCTGATTGATTTGTCATTTGGTCGGATATGTGGCTCTTGTAACTACCAAATCATGTGGGCTTCTCCATAGATGGGCTATATCTACTACAAGAGATAGTTTTAACTTGTATGCATGTGATCTCTGTTTGTAAAGCGTCCCTAAAGCGTCGCTTAAGCGACGCTTAAGCGTTAGAGCGCCCTCCAGGCTCAAAGCGTCCAACTCGCTTTAGACATGTGTCTAAGGCGTCCGCCTTAGACACTAAAGCGTCTGAAGCGCCTGCTTAGGCGTCCTGATTGGCGCTTTAAGGCAGAGAGGACGCCTTAGACTTGCCAGGCAGGGTACAGAGATTCCTGGCAGGGAAACAGGGCTGGGCTCACATTTGAAACAGTTACAGGAGGGGAAAGAAAGAGAGAGAACCAAAACCAGAGCGTGCAAATATCCAGGCTTTCAGCTCTTTCCTCTCTCCTCTGGCAGCAGCTTCCTCAGATCTGCACCAGCCTTTTCTGCTCTGTTGTGTGTTATGCTATGCACAACTCCTCTGCTGTTAGGTGCTACTGCCTCTCTTATAGCAATTGGCTAGTTGCTTACTGCTTAGTGGATGGATCAGAATATATGGGCTCACTGGTGGATTAGAATCAACATATATATGTCTCACTAAATGGTGCTCTATTATACTGCCCATCAGGTTCAGAGTCTGTCTAAAGCGTCGCCTCGCTTTACGCTTTATCGCTTAAGCAGTGAGGCGCCCCCCAAGCGCCTCGCTTCGCTTTACCGCTTTATAAACATAGCATGTGATTTATACTAGCTTTGTTGTTGGTAAAGACTTTGAACTAGGATGGCACATGTTCCAGCCTCCAGGTGTAAATTTGTTTGAACTTTCAACTTATAATTTAGATTGCTTCTTTTTTCAGTGTAAAGCTTATGTATTAAGTTGTGTCACATGATATAGTAGCTTTACAGTACTACAACCTATGTTAATTAAGCTAATGGAATCCTCAGTCGGTAGCAGAACTTGAAAGCAAAAAATGAATAGTAGAGACATGGATTAACCTGCTATTATGACTAAGAAATCTTAAGATAGTCAGATATAAATGGAGCTGACCATGGCTTCCATTATAGTATTGTACGACCATTACATGCCTTAGGTTAAACAAGTAGATATGATGCTATTTTCTGTCCTTCATTGGTGTCCTCCGAAAACCTGTTCAGTACACTGTTTAACTAAATAACTAATGCACATTATCCTGTTTTGAACAGGTATGTAGGATCCATTTCCATTTTTGCCGTTGGTGCATTTTGTTTACGTTCTATTTCTGTAGAGTTTGTTTTGAGGATATTAAGGCCTGATGTATCGAACTTTCCGTTTAGTGTTGTTAACTAATTATTCATCTCAATGCAATGCAGTTGTATTGACTATTAGTGTTGCAACAGGGAACTTTACAAAAATAACATTGAAGGAACGATCCCGTCGGAACTTGGTGATTTGAAGAACCTAATTAGCTTGGACTTGTACAAGAACAACGTTTCGGGGACTATACCTCCAACACTTGGGAAGTTGAAGTCCCTTGTGTTCTTGTAAGTTTTATGCTCTTCAAATACTCTCTACATATGAAATAGTTATCACATATTAGCAACTGAATGCGGATTTATTGCTGTTTATGCTAAAGATGAACTTTCTGTATTGTTCTAATGGTCTTGGGTTGTGCTAGGATATCCGTTCGCAGCGGCTATGTACAGATGTAATTCTATAATTCTGTATTTTATGCTTAACGCACGGTTGTGCTTTTCATAGGCGGCTCAACGGCAATCATTTGACTGGACCAATTCCAAGGGAGCTGGCCGGAATATCCAGCCTCAAAGTTGTGTAAGTACAGTTTCATTTCCAATGATGAGTGCAGTTGGCTCCACGTGAATCTTCCATGTGATAATTTTGGCTTCATTGTTTTTCAGTGATGTTTCTGGTAATAATCTGTGTGGAACAATTCCCACGACTGGACCATTTGAGCACATTCCTCTCAGCAAGTAAGTTTGCTTGCCTTCTTTAATGTACTGCGACATTGAGATTTTCAAGATATGCCCACAATAGAAGTTTCAAACTAATAAGAACTCCAAAGATATGCCTTCAATTTTAGGATGTCTGTCTCTTAACCAATACTTAACATAGGCTTATTAAATCATCCCTCTGATTATTTGACCGGCCAATACGTGGATCCTAAAATCACATAGTACATTTTCTCATCAGTTCCTCACACTTAGTTACACATCTATGGCTGGATGCTTCCATATTTGCAAAATTAATTTGGTTGACTGTTTCCATGATAAGGTGGATAACCACTATTTCTGATACGGAAGATATAATCTTATCATTCTGAAAGGGCATCATCCAAGTGTGTGAGTGCAAGAATGGGAGGCTTTTTGTCACCTATTGTGCTGCTGTGGGTTCGAGCATAGTTTAGCTGACCCATTCCAAGCACTTCCTTCGTCACCTGACACTAGTGTTTTCTTTTTCATCCCTTTCTGTTAAATCTCTTTTAAGTATTTGATATGTTTTGTGAACCAAAGTGCATGGATAACCTTTTGAGCCGGAGTGGGCACATAGCGCCGTAAACTCACATCCTAAATGAAGTAATGAACTGTAATTCTACAAGTGCATCTCAACCACTATGTTTTCTTTTCATAACGATGCATTTTTTTTATTTGTATCCACTCTCCACTTTCCAGTTCATGTTCAAAAAACCATTACGTTGTTCCGTTTGTCGAGCCATTCGTTGACAAGTGTGGGCGTTCTGTTTTATGTGCAGCTTCGAGAGGAACCCACGCTTGGAAGGACCAGAACTACAAGGCCTGGCTGTATATGAAACCAACTGCTAAACGGCCACGGGAAGGTGGAAAATGCTTAGGAAGTAACGGGCGTACAAGGTTTACCGGAGATCGGGGTGATATAGATTGTTAGGTCCGCAGTTTGCCACTTTGTAATGTTCCTCCCTACATAGCGTTGTCATGCCATGTGTGCCTTGCTCTCAGCAGGGAAGTTGAGTTGTTGTATGTTGTGTAGCAGAACGATGCTTTCTGCCTGTGGAAGTAAAACATAAAGATTGCCTATGTGTCATGACTCAAATGGTATTGTCATCTACTCATCTCTATTATTGCACCTTTTGCTTGCTTGCTTTGGGCAATGCATCAATTAGATCTACGAGTAGCATTCTAGCTGGTGGATAACTGATGTAGGGCTGATATGTCATTGGTGTGAGATGTCCAAGCAAGAGTAGCTGGCAGACTTCCAACCTTTTTTCTGACCTGATGTATATATCAAATTAAATTCTTATAGCGGTGCCAACCAAAACAATTGAAGTAAATAAACGGATGGCTGTCGCTGGCATTTATACTGCCTGTCCTTTTGGAGATGGGCAAAGTTGACCTCTGCTAATATCTTGAAAAATATTCAGGTTGGACAGTTAAAAATCATGTGTAGGTTTGTCCCAAAAGCATCTTCACAACATGTACGAGCGAAATTACTTTCGTTACAGGGAAAGAAGTTGCCAGTGACAGTGATTTCCTTCAGAAAAAGTTACTGGGGCAATTATTTCGATATGAGATGAAACTGTCAGACACGATCGGGCTAGGCTTGGGCGATTGTAGCGGCCTCGCTGAGAGCATGGTTAATAGCACAGCCTGCTGCTGGCTATAAGCCCCTGCCACATCATCTATAAAGCCTTCCCACACAATAAGCTGGCTTTTAGGTTGGCTCTAAGACTGACCCTAATAAAGACATGGACATTTGATATTTGCACCTGTTATGATCCAATACATACAACACCTTTGTGGCCATTTCAATCAGCATATATCTGCCATTCATACCAATAAGCAACTTCTTTCCAATATTGGTCGTTCTTGTAATTTGATTGGATTGGATCATTTGAATTATTCAACCAAGCACCAACCTACAATATTACCAAAAGAGGTTTATTCTTCTCCTAGTAATGTAAAACATGGAGACCAACATGGAGATCAGATTTTTGCTGATGTGGACTCCGTTGCACCCTGCTGAATAGGACTATTGTACTTGCTCTGAGAGTGATCGACTGGTGCCACCGAGCCAGGGTCGGACCCAACTCGCTACCCGAAACCGGGGCGACCGTGATGCTTCCGCTGCGGCGCTTGTCGCGGGCCTGCCGCCGGCGAGGTCTCGCCCAGTTCGCCGCCGGAATCCCCCGGGAGGCGGCGGACGCGGTCGTGGTGGGCGCCGGCGCGGTCGGCCTCGCGGTGGCGCGCGCGCTGGCCATGGCCGGGCGCGAGGTGGTGGTGGTCGAGGCGGCCTCCAGCTTCGGCACCGGCACCAGCTCCCGCAACAGCGAGGTCATCCACGCCGGCATCTACTACCCTCCCCGCAGCCTCAAGGTCCGCCCCGTTCTTGCCGAGCCGTATAATCCACGAGTTCGTGTAGAAGGATTCTAGTAGTAGCTTTCTGTGATATTTCAGTTTAGTTCAGTCAGTTCTCACCAGTCACCACATTGGACAGTTGACATTAGCATTTTAGCATTTCAGTCTCTTAGGTGTCTGTGTCCTTAGAGTTTGAGACTGGTGTACAAATACTATTACTGAAAATAAAACACATATAATTATCGGGCAAATAGTAATCTTCGTCCCTGCTTTGTGTTATTTTCAGTTTTGCACATTGCGGTAGCAATATTCTTGTCGATACTTTTGAGCTATATATATACTGTCTCTAATGCTGAGTGCACTTGTAGAATCACAGTTCATTACTTCACTTTCCCCTTCTGCCCGTCTATGGCATTCTTAATATAATGATCCTTTTCTCTGTCCTATTCTATTTGATGAATTACCAAAGTGCTTTCTTGCCATGCTGAAATTAATTACAGATTTTTTTTCCTACGAAATGTTTTTTGTAGGCTAATCTTTGTGTAAGAGGAAGGGAAATGCTCTACAAGTACTGCGCAGAACGAGCAATCCCCCATGAACGGCTCGGTAAACTTATCGTTGCTACTGGTGTTGCAGAGACTGCAAAGCTGGACATGCTCCTCAAGAGTGCTAAAGACAATGGGGTGGATGATCTTCAGATGATGGAAGGTTCTCAGGCCATGGAGATGGAACCTGAACTTCGTTGTTTGAAAGCTTTGCTATCACCTAGTACTGGGATTGTTGACTCACATTCATTCATGCTCTCCCTTTTGGTACTTGGCTAATCTGTTCTTGATACTTACCATTTTTGTCTTCGCATTGTTTATTTTGCCTGCTACAATCCTTTAAATGATTTAATTATTTGAAAGGTCCCTTTTCACACTCTCCGAGGGTGAAAAAACTGTATAGATAACTGAAATAGCGCTGCGTAGAGGGCCTCTGCACTATCGAAACAATTTTAACTAGTTAAGATATGTTGATGTTTCTTTCTTTCGTTTTCCTTCTCAAATGAGCTCCCAGCAATGTTTGGAAGGTTCAGGCCAGATAATCCAAAATATTTCACATGCCTCTTTCCTGTACACGATTATATTATGTTCATTTTATGTTAGTCCACTTCATCGTGTTGCATCATGCAAAACTCTAAATCTTTTCATGCTGTCATGCGATTTCCTTTTCTTGTGATGCAGGCTGATGCTGAAAACCTAGGCGCAACCACATCATATAACACAGCAGTCATTAGTGGGCGTGTTGGAGATGGAGGGCTCGAGCTTCATATTTCTGAAAGCAAAGAGCTGGAGAACCATTCTATAGGCTCTCCTGTACTCCCACAGATTGTTTTGCTTCCAAAACTTCTGATAAATGCAGCAGGTTTGAGTGCAATTCCACTTGCCAAAAGACTTGATGGCCTTGACCAAGCATTTGTGCCCCCGGCTTACTATGCCCGTGGATGTTACTTCACCCTCTCACAAACCAAGAGTCCTTTCAGCCACTTAATATACCCTCTACCAGAGGATGGTGGCATAGGGGTCCATGTCACACTAGACTTAAATGGCCTTGTTAAATTTGGACCAGATGTTGAATGGTTAGATGGTAAAATGGATGACATGTCATGTTTCCTGAATAGGTAAGCCATTATATGTGATCTTTTTTACTTGTTATATACACATCGCTGAAATCGATGGAGTTACAAATACTACCTAATATGGCATGCTAATGTTCTAGTGGTGTCCAATATTTTAAAATAAAGTTACTATAGTTGTTGCCTAAAATTTACTGATTTATATAAAAATAGTTTCCCCTTCTTGAAAATGCTAAGATGTTGTATGACTTTTAGCATCTATGTACATCAGATTTGATTACTCGGTGAACCCCACCCGATGTTCTGGATTTTACTCTGTGATAAGGAAGTACTTTCCAAATCTCAAGGATGGTTCTTTGGAGCCTGGTTATTCTGGGATCCGACCAAAGCTTTCTGGCCTGGGACAGCGCCCTTCGGATTTTGTTATTCAGGTTATTGTCTGATTTAACATAGTTCTTATTCATTTCCAGCACACTACATCAGCTTCGAAGTTTAATTTTCACTCAAGTATGAATCAATAAACCTGTGAAGCTGAACACTCTGACTACTGCAGGGGGAGGAAGTCCACGGTATTCCTGGGCTGGTTAACTTGTTTGGTATAGAATCCCCTGGTTTGACATCAAGCTTGGCAATTGCAGAACACATTGTTTCAAGGTATAACAGCACTTGATTCTCAAACAAACACCGATTGATGAATTGCAGCAGGATGAACTCAGGACGGCTGGAAATTCATGAATTGCAGCAGGATGAACCCAGGACGTCTGGAGGCTATCATGTGAATCACATTGCTTACAATGATTTCCTTGTTTATTTCCTTTTATTTCGGGGGAGAACAAGATGCGGCTTGTAAAGGTGTAACTCTGCAGCTTATAGTTGAATAAACAGAATATATCAATTGCGGTTTTGATGTATAGAAAAGTGGATCCTCACATAGGTTTTGTGGGAAGAGGATCCTCTGCATTACAAGCTTGTGTTAAAGACCATTTGATGAAAATTGGATGGCCATGATTGAACGGAAAGCATGTTGGTCGTGCACATTTTCTTGCATAAAAAATACGAGGCAACTCTGATAATTTGGCTCTGCTTTCTAATCGTAGAATGCAAGTTAATCAGCTGCCAGGACTGAAATTCTATCACAAATATATTGATAACAACACAGGCATGATTTTCAACTATACCCATCAGAATTGTTCTTACATGGCGACTGTGATCACTTAACATTTCGAGAAATTGACATAAGGTAATAGACTAATAGCAGTACATTCTCCGGCATAGGATCCACAAATAGCACCAGGCAAAGGTTATAAAGGTATCTGAAAGTAATGGATGGGGGGTTGTGGAAGGGCAAGGGCGATGTCACAGGGAAGAGAATCTCTTCAAGCGCCAGCTTGTCTGTTCCCAAATGTCCAGCTTTCGTCATTCCTATCATCTGAAGTTTAGCGAACGACGGTGAGTAAATTGACAGGTCAGCAAGAAAACAAAAACATTTTTTTTAACAAGATAATAAAAACTAAAAGCATCTCACCGCTTCCTTTGCGCACGCCACTTGTAAACAGTCTGTGATGCTGAATTTACAATTTCTTCTTCACGGAGCTTCCTTTTGCGTCCAGGTTTCTGCCCCAGTATTAAACAAGTTCAGTAACTTCAAACTTGACAACAAAAACAGTACAACTTTACTATCAACATGACCATCAAAATTTCATAAGCCAGTTTGTTTTAAGATTTTGACTTTAGGCTGCTTGAGACATCGGTTGATGGCAAAACCTGAACTGGTTCAACTGAGTTGTATTTTTTACATTCAATAAACATAAAATTTTATGGTTCAGTCAGAGAAAACACACCTTCAGTTCCTTCTGCAAGGCCATGTCCGCATACAATTTCTCAAGATTCTTAACCCTTTCTTTCCTGCTTTCCAACTCCTTGTAGGAGGAAGCTGTTTTCCTGTAAAGAATTTGATGGGATATAAGTTTATCAGGCAGTACCTGATGCACTAACGTGCAGAGAATCAAGATAATGCTTTGAGCTAGAGAACAAAATCGCATCCCACATCTAAGCCATTACCACTGAGTAATTTGCTGAATGCATTTACATTCACACCCACATCAACCATGAATAGCATGAACTAAATCACCAAAACACCCAAAATCTCAAGTCTCAATAATGAAGCAGGTATTTCTGACGAGAATAAAGGCTAAAGAGAACAGATCCAACATTCATTCACTAATGAACCGATAATGAAGGCTATCCTTCCCAAGTACTTATAACATTAATCACAGTAGCCACATATACAACACGGAAATCATATTCCCAAAAGAACAGCACACTACCTCTTTATACGAGAAGGGATGTTGCCAAATTGAGGTGTACTGCTGCTTTGACCTATCCTAGATCGTATTTCTTTGGCTTCTTCTCTGAAATAAAACAGCTAATCATCTCAATATTTACAAAATATTAGGTGGCCAGCCAGCGACTTATAAATGAATCTTATAAAATCAATCCAAAATTGAAAAAAAGGTAAGTAGCAAGAATGCCACGTTTATACCTGTCTTCCGCAAAGTAAATGTGCTTGTTTGAACGCTTGTCATCCACTGAGTGAAGGGTTGAGCTCAACCGTTCAACTTTCTACAGTCAAAGGGGTGACATTCAAATTGGAACAGAAATATAGGATTTAGCCACAAAAAACGAAGTACTCATTTGTTTTGAATATGTCGAAGTCACCGCAAACCTTTCTTTCACTTTGAACAGCCTGAAAGATGTATCCCATGTCTTTATGCTTCAACAGCATACGTTCCTCTTCGGTGTATTTATTATTTGCTTCAGGCCTAATAAAAGGTACACGATAATCCAAATTAACACGTAGAATATACCAAGGTTCGAACTGCCAGAGTAACTACTCTATAACGTACTTGGGCCTATGGATTCCATCCACGGTTTTACTGTTGATCATCTTGAAATAGAACTCATCTGGGTTCTTGAATGATGCCTTCTCCTTCAGATTCTGTATTTACCAGATAACAACAAGGACCGTAGGTTAGTTATAAGATAGCTATAATAAACATCCTATTGGGGTGGAAACAGTTCAACACCTATTTTTTACATGCCCAGTGGCCAGGGTAGTCTGGCGATCCATTGGGGTGGTTTTAGGCACTGATAAATGTCCAACGAACTACTGGCAATACTTCGTATGGTGTCACAACTTTCTCCCTGGGAAGAAAACTTTCTACACGGTCGGCTTAGCGGCCACTTGTTGGGCCATATGGTTGGCGCGCAATCGAGCTACTTTTGAAAAGAAACAAATCAAGACTCCTTTTGAGATTGTGTTCTCTCTGTGCTCTTTTTTGCTCTACTGGACAGGTCTACAGCAAGGGGACGACGCCAGGGAGCTGCGCACAGGAGCTGAGATGATCAGGGCTAGCACGATGCAGCTGATGAAGATGTGTGGTGCTGTCAAGCAACCGATCCAAGGTGCCTGATGCTTCAGAGATGCTCTGACTGAAGAGATGGCTGGCACGTGAAGTCTATCTTTTGCTGCTTCTTCCCGGAGGAGATGTTTCTTTCCATCTGGCATGCTGCTGTGTTTACCCCTTAGTATGGTCTTTTGAGAATGTAATAGGCTAGACTTTATGTTGTGCTACTCAGGTTTTCACCCCATGACACTCGTTTCGATGGCGAGCGAGTGTGGTGGGTTTCCTGGTAGTGCTGGAACTCGCTCTACCTCTTTCCCTCCTCCTGACTTTTCCCGTTGGAACTGGTTGTATTTCCGTTCTATGCAATGGAAAGGGGTAAAGCCCGGTTCTAAAAAATATATATAATAAACATCCCAGGAATGTACCAAATAAACAGAAGAAAATGCCCTCTGAACTCTCCTAGGTCTCAATGGTGTGTTTGGGTTGAGCTCAATTCGATTTTCGGCCAATGTTGGCAAAACAAAAGAACTAGAGCCAGTTAAAGGGGCACATCACATGACATAGGTGAAGAGAAGAAATGGCACACAAGAGTCCCAACTTGGGAGCGAACAGAAGCAATACCCTGATGAAATCCTCCTTGCGCTGGTAGGCCCTGGCGCGGAGGATATGGTCCTTGTGCTTCTCCAGAAGCCCGTACTTCTTCCGCGACTCCCTGCAACACCAATCCGAAATCCAAACTCAGTCCGCAAATCAG
>NC_041385.1:597872893-597969225 GCF_002162155.2 Triticum dicoccoides
GGGGAGGTCCTACACGGAGCCGCCCCCGGAAGAGCCCCAGGACTCCGGCGGCGGCAGCGCCGCCGCGGGAGGCGAGCCCGTGAGGCTCGAGGGGAAGCGGGGGAGCGTCGCGGAAGGGGAGGAGGAGGAGGGACTTACGGCTGGGCGCGCTCCTTGTGAGCCCGCCGCGGAATCGAGTTCCGCAGGGACGACATCTTCGAGCCTCGCTGCCCCTCTCCCGGAAAAACGAGCGAGCCGGCGGAGGAGCGGATTTGGGAGGGGCTACGCGGCGAGGAGAGGGGAGAGTGGAGGCCGAAAGAGAGGGGGGTGGCCAAGCTAGGGTTCAGGGTTTGGGTTTTCCTCGGGCAGTCGGGCGTGCGCGATGCAAGATGAAGGGTCGAAGTCCGCGAGCCCGGTGCGAGGCGGCCCGTTCGTATTGGCCTGTAGTGATATGTTTTTCTTTTTTGTGAGGAGGCTGACCAATTGTTTTTCTTTTTTTGAAACTTTTTTTTTTTGCAGATAAACTTATACTCAAGCATCAACCGTACAATCCTGCTTACATAAATCGATGACCTCTGGGGGTCCTGATCCCAACCGGACAACAGTTCTACTCTCAGTTCTAGCAAAACTAGCTAAAAAATCACTGACTAAATTTTGACCACGGTTGATATGAGCAATACGAGTCGTTCAAAGAGACTTCAACTACTTTATCTCTGCCACCAAAGATGCATAGATTGACCTGTCAATGTCCTTGTCCTTCAACATGTTCACCGCTGTAAGTGAATCCATCTCGATGCAAATTGGAAGTTACGTCTGCTGAATAGCAATGGAGAAACCTTCCATGCATGCACATATTTCCGCTTCAAGGGCATCTCGGCATGAAAATAACTCCCTATAAGATGAGTAAATAATGTTGCCTAGATTATCACGAAGCACCATGCCAGCAACAGCCCTTCCATCATTAGTCCAGGAACCATCCGTATTGAGCTTCACCCAACCCACCGGAGGAGGAAGCCACTTAGCAGGAGACGCAATTCTTGATATTTCATGTGGCCTATTTACTGATGGATCATAAGATATCACCGCTTTACCTTTCACCGGATCACAATTAGAATTTTGAGCTAGTGCAATTAAAGACTCAAGGTAGCTGCATAGATAATGACGCGAAGCATTCATCGGTGCAGGAATTTTATTGTGTACCAACTCATTCCGATTATGCCAACATCTCCATAAGGTGAATAACAACATAACTTGCTCAATGTCTCTTAAAGGATACAAAACCTCCAGCAGCCATTCTACGCCCGTGTTAGACACCTCCTTTAATTTCGGTGGGCGCCAGACCTTACTCATGCATTCCCGGAGTTGCACAACAAGTGGGCATCGACATATGTCATGAAAACTATCTTCCAGCTCAGTTGCACACACTGGACAGAAACTTGTTACCTCTAATCCACGCTTGGTTTTGTTTTGCCATGTAGGAAGTGAATCAACAGCAACTATCCACACAAAATTCTTAACTGTGGGCAGTACATTTGTTCCCTATATTAGCTTCCAGCAAGCTCGCCATCCATTCGATGCATAACTCGAGGCTTGGGCAGTCTCCCTGCACGACTCCTCAAAAGCCATGTCATATGCAGACTTAACTGAAAATGTACCAAGTTTACCTGGGTCCCAAGACAACACATCATCTCCTTGCCTCGGCGATGCACATATTTTCAAAATTTCCACAACATCACATGGCAAGAATATCGTCCTTAGAAGATCAACATTCCATGAATCATTGACATTTAGGAACTGTGAGACATACCCCACGACATCTACCTTGAGCTGAAATTGGCTTAAAAGAATAGGGCCTCGGAATCCAATTGTCACGCCATATACGGACACCTTATCCATTACCTATCCTCCATATCAACCCTTTCTTAAGCAAGTCGAGGCCATGAGATATCGCTGTCCAAGATGAGGATGCATTCCCAGGGAAAAACAGTATCCTCCGACTTACCATTTGGGTAATAGCATGCTTTCAAGAGTTTAGCACACAAGCTATCTGGCTTTGTAATTAATCTCCACACCTGACGAGCTAAAAGTGCTTGATTAAAAATACGAAAATCATGAAACCCAACACCTCCCTTACACGTTGGTTACTACAACTTCGACCACGCCCTCCAGTGTACCTTCCTCTTTCCTTTAGAAGCTCCCCAATAGAAATTCCTAACCATACTAGTTAGATCATCACAGGCATCAAATGGAAGCTTAAATACACCCATGATATATGTGGACAACGCCTGTGCAAATGACTTAATCAGTACTTCTCTCCCAGGTTGTGCCAAATGGCCATCTCCCCACTGAATTAACCTTTTCACAAGTTGGGTCTGCAAATTTTGAAACTTGCCCTGTGAAATACGTCCATCCGAGGTTGGCAGGCCCAAATACCTCTCCTCAAAACCACTACTGGGAATATTGAGAGCATCTCTCACCTCCTGTTGATTAACCATTGGACAACTTTCACCAAACAAAATAGAACATTTATTATAATTTAGAGACTATCCATAGCTAAAGCATATAGATCAAGACAAGACTTCACCTGTTCCGCCTGCTCACGAGATGCCTTAAAAAACGGGAGCGTGTCATCTGCAAATAAAAGGTGTGATATACCTGGCGCCCTTCTGCAAATTTTGACCGACATGATATTTTTTGTATCCAGCCTATTGAAGGAAATATGCCCTAGAGGCAATAATAAAGTTGTTATTTATATTTCCTTATATCATGATAAATGTTTATTATTCATGCTAGAATTGTATTAACCGGAAACTTAGTGCATGTGTGAATACATAGACAAAACATAGTATCCCTAGTATGCCTCTACTTGACTAGCTCGTTAATCAAAGATGGTTATGTTTCCTGACTATAGACATGTGTTGTCATTTGATGAACGGAATCACATCATTAGAGAATGATGTGATGGACAAGACCCATCCGTTAGCTTAGCATAATGATCATTAAGTTTTATTGCTATTGCTTTCTTCATGACTTATACATGTTCCTCTAACTATGAGATTATGCAACTCCCGAATACCGGAGGAACATCTTGTGTGCTATCAAACATTACAACGTAACTGGGTAATTATAAAGATGCTCTACAGGTGTCTCCAAAGGTGTTTGTTGGGTTGGCATAGATCAAGATTAGGATTTGTCAATCCGTGTATCGGAAAGGTATATCTGGGCCCTCTCGGTAATGTTCATCACTATAAGTGTAGGATCAAAAGTATGTCTAGAGGGGGTGATTAGACTACTTAACCAATTAAAAACCTAGCATTTTCCCAACTTTAAGTCTTGGCAAATTTTAGCAACTTTACACAAGTCAAGCAATCAACCTACACATGCAATTCTAAGAGTATAGCAGCGGAATGTAAAACATTGCACATGAAGGTAAAGGGAGGAGTTTGAGGAAGCAAACGCAATTAGAGACGCGAAGATTTTTGGCGTGGTTCCGATAGGTGGTGCTATCGTACATCCACGTTGATGGAGACTTCAACCCACGAAAGGTAACGGCTGTGCGAGTCCACGGAGGGCTCCACCCATGAAGGGTCCACGAAGAAGCAACGTTGTCTATCCCACCATGACCATCGCCCACGAAGGACTTGTTGGGGAACGTAGTAATAATTCAAAAAAAATCTACGTATCACCAAGATCCATCTAGGAGATTCTAGCAACAAGAGAGAGAGAGAGAGAGAGAGAAAGTTCATCTTCATACCTTTGAAGATCGCTGAACGGAAGTGCTACAAGAACGCGGATGATGGAGTCGTACTCGCGGCAATTCAAATCGCGGAAGATCCGATCTAGCACCGAACGGATGGCGCCACCGCGTTCAACACATGTACAACCCGGGGACATCTCCTCCTTCTTGATCCAACAAGGGGAGAGGAGAAGTTGAGGGAGAGCTCCGGCAGCACGACGGTGTGGTGGTGGAGCTTGTGATTCTCCTGCAGGGCTTCGCCAAGCACTACAGAGGAGGAGGAGGTGTTGGAGGAGGGAGGGGCTGCGCCAAGGGAAGGGGTGCTGCAGCCCTCCCATCCTCCCTCTATTTACATGGTGAAGGGGAGAGGGGGTCGGCCCCTCTAGATCCCATCTAGAGGGGGACGGCGGCGAGGAGGGGAGACTTGCCCCCCAAGCAAGGTGAAGGCGCCCCCTCCCCTAGGGTTTCCAAACCCTAGGCTTGGGCCCTTGGGGGCGCACCAGCCCACTAGGGGGTTGGTTTCCTCCCATATTCAACCCATTAAGCCCCCCGGGGCAGGTGACCCCACTCGGCGGACCTTCGGACACCTTTCGGTGGTCCCGGTACAATACCGATAACCCTCGAAACCATTCCGGCGACTGAAACTGGACTTCCCATATATAAATCTTCACCTCCGGACCATTCCGGAACTCCTTGTGACATCCGGAATCTCATCCGAGACTCTAAACAACCTTCGGTAACCACATACTATTTCCCATAACAACTCTAGCGTCACCGAACCTTAAGTGTGTAGACCCTACGGATTCGGGAACCATGCAAACATGACCGAGACATATCTCCGCCCAATAACCAATAGCGGGATCTAGATACCCATGTTGGCTCCCACATGTTCCACGGTGATCTCATCGGATGAACCACGATGTCGGGGATTCAATCAATCCCGTATACAATTCCCTTTGTCCACCGGTATGTTACTTGCCCGAGATTCGATCGTTGGTATCCCAATACCTCGTTCAATCTCATTACCGGCAAGTCTCTTTACTCGTTCCGTAACGCATGATCCCGTGACTAACTCCTTAGTCACATTGAGCTCATTATGATGATGCATTACCGAGTGGGCCCAGAGATATCTCTCCGTCATACGGGGTGACAAATCCCAGTCTCGATTCGTGCCAACCCAACAGACACTTTCAGAGATACCTGTAGTGCACCTTTATAGCCACCCAGTTACGTTGTGACGTTTGGTACACCCAAAGCATTCTTACGGTATCCGGGGGTTGCACAATCTCATGGTCTAAGGAAATGATACTTGACATTGGAAAAGCTCTTAGCAAACGAACTACACGATCTTGTGCTATGCTTAGGATTGGGTCTTGTCCATCACATCATTCTCCGAATGATGTGATCCCGTTATCAATGACATCCAATGTCCATGGTCAGGAAACCATAACCATCTATTGATCAATGAGCTAGTCAACTAGAGGCTCACTAGGGACATGTTGTGGTCTATGTATTCACACTTACGGTTTCCAGTTAATACAATTATAGCATGAACAATAGACAATTATCATGAACAAGGAAATGCAATAATAACCATTTTATTATTGCCTCTATGGCATATTTCCAATAGGACTTGCCTCACTAGGGTAGATCTTCATGAAGTAGGCAATCTCCTTGCCCGTACAAACTCCTTGGTTCAACTCCACAATCTTGACGGAGGCTCCCAAGTGACACCTAACCAATCTAGGAGACACCACTCTCCAAAAGGTAATAGATGGTGTGTTGATGATGAACTCCTTGCTCTTGTGCTTCAAATGATAGTCTCCCCAACACTCAACTCTCTCTCATAGGATTGGATTTGGTGGAAAGATGATTTGAGTGGAAAGCAACTTGGGGAAGGCTAGAGATCATGATTTATGTGGTTGGAATGGAATATCTTGACCTCAACACATGAGTAGGTGGTTCTCTCTCAGAAAATGAATGCTGGAAGTGTAGGCACGTTCTGATGGCTTTCTCCTCGAATGAAGAGAGGGTGGAGGGGGTTTATATAGCCTCCACACAAAAACTAACCATTGCAGACAATTTACCAAACTCGGTGAGACCGGATCATGAAACTCGGTCAGACCGATTTAGTTCATAATGTGACCGTTAGGCATTTCGATGGGACCGACATGTCAACTCGGTGGGACCGATTTCTTTAGGGTTAGGGCATAACGTAATCTCAGTGAGACCGATTACGCAAACTCGGTGGGACTGACTTTGGTAATAAGCTAACCAGAGAGTTGGTCAGGCAAACTCGGTGGGACCGATTCGCTCATCTCGGTGAGACCGAAATGTTACGAAGGGGAAACAGAGAGTTTGCATTGCAAACTCGGTGGGACCGGTCGCTCATCTTGGTTAGACCGAAACGTTACAAAGGGAAACAGAGAGTTTGCAATCCCATCTCGGTGAGACCGTGATCCCTATCGATGAGACCGAAGTGACTACGATTTCTGGCAGTGGCTATGTCAAATGAACTCGGTGGCGCCAAATAGATCAAATCGGTGGGGCCGGGTTTGACTTTTATTCTTGCTATCACTCTGGTCAGACATCTTGGCAGGTAAACTAACAACAAACCCTGTGAATAGATATAGGTGAGGTAGAGTAGATGAGCATCACAAAGTGCAGAGATTTTTGCAAAACAAATGAGTCAAAAACTTAGTTTTAGTTCTCTACTGAAATGATTTCGGAGCTACCGAATTGATAAACTTGGTGATATCGAAGCAACATTTGGAACCTAAACTAGTGAACTCGGTCAGACCGAGTCACAATTCGGTGGCACCAAGATTGCTAGGGTTTCACATAGAATCGAACTCGGTCACACCGATTTGCAGTTTTTGGTCAGACCGAAAAGCGCATGTGCAATGGCCGAAGCCAAATCGGTGAGACCGACTTCTACAATTCGGTCGGTCCGAGATGAGTTCAGTGGAGACCTAACCCTAAATTTTCGGATCAAACTTAACCTAAAGGAAGTTTTCTCTAGATAGATTGATTTCATACGTGGCAAAGATCATGGCATTAACCTTGTGCTTAGAATTGAAGGTAAAAAAGAGAGCACAAGGGGTCGAACTCATACCCTAGTTCAGCGGGAGGTCGCTGGCGGCGAGGAGACGATCCGGAGACCCAAGGAGGCAGAGCAGGATATGCACGGGATGAGGGCTTTTGAAGAAATTTCCAAAATCTCACCTGGGGATATATATATCCCGACCCTGTTGGTGTGACCGAGTGGAACAACTCGGTGGCACTGAGATGCAGAATTGCAAGCAGTTACTGCAACTCGGTGTGACCGAAATGTTCCAATCGGTTGCACCGAGATGAAAACCTAGATCAACCTTGTGAACTCGGTGTGACCAGAATGGATGTCTCGGTCGTACCGAGATGCACAAAGAGGTTTTGGAAGTCTAAGTCTATGACGAATCGGGGACTCCGAGTGCTCCTCACACAGAGTGGTTTGAATCTGACTTGATCAAACTTTGTGATGTAGCATGAATAGAGTTTGAGACGAGAAAAGCATAGATAGCTAGAGAAGGTTCTCAGGCATTCTTGTCCATCCACTTGGCAAAAGAGAAAGAGCCAATCAATCAAAGCAACAAGTGGATGTCCTCGAATGAGTAAAGTATGCAACCAACATGTTCACTCAATAAAATGGCAAATCAAATATGTGGCAAAGCATGCACAAACACTCTAGCATCTATCAAGCAATTTGCGATGACTAAGTCATCTATATATGAGTATATTGACTTAGGAGTCAAATGAGAACATTTGATCATAGGTCATACTCATCATTTAAGCACAAGTGGGGTTACCACTTTTACATAAAGCATTGTTGTGTTCACACTGTTAGAGTTGCTTTAGCTCAATTCTTAGAGTAAAGTGATACATCTCCAACGTATCTATAATTTTTTATTGTTCCATGCTATTATATTACCTGTTTTGGATGTTTATGGGCTTTACTTTACACTTTTATATCATTTTTGGAAATAACCTACTAACCGGAGGCCCAGCCCGTATTGCCATTTTTTTTTGCCTATTTCAGTGTTTCAAAGAAAAGGAATATCAAACGGAGTCCAAACGGAATGAAACCTTCGGGAGCGTGATTTTTGGAACGAACGTGATCCAAAGGACTTGGAGTGTAAGTCAAGAAGCTCCTGAGGCGGCCACGAGGGTGGAGGGCGCCCCCCTACTGGGCGCGCCCCCTATCTCGTGGGCCCCTCGGGCGTCCACCGACGTACTTCTTCCTCCTATATATACCCATGTACCCCGAAAACATCAGAGGCGACCACGAAAAACTATTTCCACCACCGTAACCTTCTGTATCCGCGAGATCCCATCTTGGAGCCGTCGCCGGCGCTCCGCCGGAGGGGGAATCCTCCATGGAGGGCCTCTACATCAACTCCAAGGCCTCTCCGATGAGTTGTGAGTAGTTTACCACAGACCTTCGGGTCCATAGTTATTAGCTAGATGGCTTCTTCTCTCTTCTTGGATCTCGATACCAAGTTCTCCTTCATCTTTTTGGAGATCTATTTGATGTAACTCTTTTTGTGTTGTGTTTGTCGAGATCCGATGAATTGTGGGTTTATGATCAAGTTTATCTATGAGAAATACTTGAATCTCCTCTGAATTCTTTTATGTATGATTAAGTTATCTTTGCAAGTCTCTTCGAATTATCGGTTTGGTTTGGCCTACTAGATTGATCTTTCTTGCCATGTGAGAAGTGCTTAGCTTTGGGTTCAATCTTGCGGTGTCCTTTCCCAGTGACAGCAGGGGCAGCAAGGCACGTATTGTATTGTTACCATCGAGGATAAAAAGATGGGGTTTATATCATATTGCATTGGTTTATCCCTCTACATCATGTCATCTTTCTTAATGTGTTACTCTGTTCTTATGAACTTAATACTCTAGATGCATGCTGGATAGCGGTCGATGTGTGGAGTAATAGTAGTAGATGCAGGCAGGAGTCGGTCTACTTGTCACGGACATGATGCCTATATACATGATCATGCCTAGATAATCTCATAATTATTCGCTTTTCTATCAATTGCTCGACAGTCATTTGTTCACCCATCGTAATACTTATGCTATCTTGAGAGAAGCCACTAGTGAAACCTATGGGCCCCGGGTCTATCTCTTATCATATAAGCTTTCAATCTACTTTTATTTGCATCTTTACTTTTCCAATCTATATCATAAAATACCAAAAATATATTTATCGTATCATATTATCTCTATCAGATCTCACTTTCGCAAGTGGTCGTGAAGGGATTGACAACCCCTTTATCGCGCTGGTTGCGAGTTCTTTGTTTGTTTGTGTAGGTGCGTGGGACTTGTGAGGAGCCTCATACTGGATTGATACCTTGGTTCTCAAAAACGGAGGGAAATACTTACGCTATTGTGCTGCATCACCCTTTCCTCTTCAAGGAAAACCAATGCAAGCTCAAGACGTAGCAAGAAGGATTTCTAGCGCCGTTGCCGGGGAGGTCTTCGCTCAAGTCAAGATATACCAAGTACCCATCACAAACTCATCTCCCTTGCATTTATATTATTTTCCATTTGCCTCTCGTTTCCTCTCCCCCACTTCACCCTTGCCGTTTTATTCGCCCTCTCTTTCTCAATCTCTCTCTCTCTCTCTCTCTCTCTCTCTCTCTCTCTCTCTTTCGCTTGCCTTTTTCTATTTGCTCGTGTGTTAGATCGTTTATCTTGTCTTAATGGCTAGTCCTCCTATCCTTGTTGTTGCTCCCGAACATGAAATTCTTAATTTTAAACAAAGGGAGGGAGAAAATTTAAAAGATGCTTGGCATAGAATCTGCAATGCTCAAAATAAATCTACTAGGAAGCTTTCCACTTCCGTTCTTCTTCGCAATTTTTATGTAGGCATTACCCCTTGGAATAGATGCATTCTTGATACCATTATCGGAGGGGATTTCTTGAGTAGCCATACGTTTGATGCTTATAATGCTATGTTAGATTTGTTTGGCCCACCACCTCTTTTGGTTAATGGAACTATTTTAACTTTAGAACATGTGATGCAAAGGCTTGAAATTATTGAAAATAAAATTGCTATTGTTGAGTTAATTGAAAATTTGGATAAAAAGATCCACAACCAAATTACCCAATATGGATCTAAGGTTGGGACTACTCTGAAAAATCTTAAAGAAAAGGAACCTGCAGTTAATGAAAGAATAGAACAAGATTCTACAAGAACTGGTAAACTTGAGGATATAATTACTAATTTAGGGTCTACCTTTTCATCTATGAAAAATACTCCAACTCCTACTATTAAATTTGGCAAATTAATGTATGTTCCTAAAAATAAGGGTGAATCTTCTAGTAAGGAAAATGCGGATCTCAAATCCATAAGTGTTCACCCTAATTTTTCCACTATCATAAAGGAACCTTTTGCTTCAAATGAATGTCTTGATTTCTTTCCTAGGAACTTAATCATTGCTAAAAAGAAAGAAACTCCTAAAAATTATAAGCGAGCTACTTATGAATCAAGTGCCAAAGATGGCACTAGTTAGATCTATCCTCGCTTTTATGCCTAACTTGGGGCGTTAAACAATAGCGCTAGTTGGGAGGCAACCCAATTTTATTTGTGTTCTTTGTTTTTGTTCCTGTTTAGTAATAAATTTTGCTTCTACTTTCTGTTTATATATGTTTTCATGTTTTATTTAGTGTTTGTGCCAAGTAAAACCTATAGGATAACCTATGGTAATAGTTAATTTGATTCTGCTGAAAAACAGAAACTTTGCACTTACGAGAAAAAATTCAATAAATCACAGAAACGTGATTTTGCGTTGATTCTTTTTGATGTAGATCAATAGAAACATTGCCTAGAAGTTCCTATTTTGGTAGGATTTTTGGAGTTCTAGAAGTAACTGAAAGTTACAGATTGCTACAGACTGTTCTGTTTTTGACAGATTCTGCCTTTCGTGTGTTGTTTGCTTATTTTGATGCATCTATGGCTAATATGTAAGGGTATAAACCATAGAGAACTTGGAATACAATAGGTTTAATACCAATATAAATAAAGAATGAGTTCATTATAGTACCTTATGTGGTGGTTTTTCTTTCTTTCGCTAACGGAGCTTATGAGATTTCCTGTTGAGTTTTGTGTTGTGAAGTTTTTAAGTTTTGAGTAAAGATTTGATGGACTATGGAATAAGGAGTGGCAAGAGCCTAAGCTTGGGGATGCCCATGGAACCCCAAGATATTCAAGAATAGCCAAAAGCCTAAGATTGGGGATGCCACCGGAAGGCATCCCCTCTTTCGTCTTTGTTCATTGGTAACTTTACTTGGAGCTATATTTTTATTCGCCACATGATATGTGTTTTGCTTGGAGCGTCGTGTATGATATTAGTCTTTGCTTTTTAGTTTACCACAATCATCCTTGCTGTACACACCTCTTGGGAGAAGCCCACTTGATTGGAATTTATTAGAATACTCTATGTTCTTCACTTATATCTTTTGAGCTAGATAATTTTTGCTCTAGTGCTTCACTTATATCTTTTAGAGCACGACGGTGGCTTAATATTGAAAAATTGTTGATCTCTCATGTTTCACTTATATTATTTTGAGAGTCCCTTAGAACAGCATGGTATTTGCTATGGTTATGAAATTGGTCCTAGAATGGCAGGCATCCAAGTTGGGTATAATAAAAACTATCACAGGAAGTGAATTGGATGCTATGATCAATTTGATACTTGATAATTGTTTTGAGATATGGAGGTAGTGATATTAGAGTCATGCTAGTTGGGTGATTATAAATTTAAAGAATGCTTGTGTTGAAGTTAGCAAGTCCCATATCATGCACGTATGGTTAAAGTTGTGTAACAAATTTGAAACATGAGGTGTTCTTAGATTGTGCATCCTTATGAGTGGCGGCCGGGGACGAGCTATGGTCTTTTCCTACCAATCTATCCCTCTAGGAGCATGCGCGTAGTGCTTGGTTTTTGATGTCTTGTAGACTTTTGCAATAAGTATATGAGTTCTTTTGACTAATGTTGAGTCCATGGATTATACGCACTTTTATCTTTCCATCATTGCTAGCCTCTTCGGTACCGTGCATTGCCCTTTCTCACCTTGAGAGTTGGTGCAAACTTCGCCGGTGCATCCAAACCCCGTGATACGATATGCTCTATCACAAATAAACCTCCTTATATCTTCCTCAAAACAGCCACCATACCTACCTATTATGGCATTTCCATAGCCATTCCGAGATATATTACCATGCAACTTTCCACTGTTCCGTTTATCATCATGACATACATTACTATTGTCATATTGCCTTGCATGATCATGTAGTTGACATCGTATTTGTGGCAAAGCCACCATGCATAAATTTTTATACATGTCACTCTTGATTCATTGCCCATCCCGGTACACCGCCGGAGGCATTCATATAGAGTCATATCTTGTTCTAGTTTCGAGTTGTAATTCATGAGTTGTAAATATATAGAAGTGTGATGATCATCATTATTAGAGCATTGTCCCTAAAGAAAAAAAAGTAAAAAAAAAGAAAGGCCAAAAAGAAAAAAAAAGGCCAAAGAAAAAAAGAAAAAAAGAAGAAAGGTAAAAAAAGGACAAAGAAAAAAAAGAAAAAAAAGAAAAAAAGAAAAAAGGGGACAATGTTACTATCTTTTCCACACTTGTGCTTCAAAGTAGCACCATGTTTTTCATATAGCGAGTCTCATATGTTGTCATTTTCATATACTAGTGGGAATTTTTCATTATAGAACTTGGCTTGTATATTCCTACAATGGGCTTCCTCAAATGCCCTAGGTCTTCATGAGCAAGCAAGTTGGATGCACACCCACTTAGTTTCTTTTGTTGAGCTTTCATACATTTATAGCTCTAGTGCATCCGTTGCATGGCAATCCCTACTCCTCATGTTGACATCAATTGATGGGCATCTCCATAGCCTGTTGATTATCCTCGTCAATGTGAGACTTTCTCCTTTTTGTCTTCTCCACACAATCCCCATCATTATATTCTATTCCACCCATAGTACTATATCCATGGCTCACGCTCATGTATTGTGTGAAAGTTGAAAAAGTTTGAGATTATTTAAGTACGAAACAATTGATTGGCTTGTCATTGGGGGTGTATAAGATGGGAGCATTTTTGTGTGATGAAAATGAAGCATAGCCTAACTATATGATTTTGTAGGGATGAACTTTCTTTAGCCATGTTATTTTGAGAAGACATGATTGCTTTGATTAGTATGCTTGAAGTATTACTATTTCTTATGTCAATATGAACTTTTAATTTGAATCATTTGGATCTGAACATTCATGCCACAATAAAGAAAAATACATTGAGAAATATGCTAGGTAGCATTCCACATCAAAAATTCTGTTTTTATCATTTACCAACTCGAGGACGAGCAGGAATTAAGCTTGGGGATGCTTGATACATCTCCAACTTATCTATAATTTTTTATTGTTCCATGCTATTATATTACCTGTTTTGGATGTTTATGGGCTTTACTTTACACTTTTATATCATTTTGGGACTAACCTACTAACCGGAGGCCTAGCCCGTATTGCTGTTTTTTTTTGCCTATTTCAGTGTTTCGAAGAAAAGGAATATCAAACGGAGTCCAAACGGAATGAAACCTTCAGGAGCGTGATTTTTGGAACGAACGTGATCCAGAGGACTTGGAGTGCAAGTCAAGAAGCTCTCGAGGCGGCCACAAGGGTGGAGGGCGCGCCTCCCCTACTGGGCGCCCCCTGTCTCGTGGGCCCCTCGAGCGTCCACCGACGTACTTCTTCCTCCTATATATACCCATGTACCCCGAAAACATCAGAGGTGACCACGAAAAACTATTTCCACCATCGTAACCTTCTGTATCCATGAGATCCCATCTTGGAGCCGTCGCCGGCGCTCCACCGGAGGGGGAATCCACCATGGAGGGCCTCTACATCAACTCCAAGGCCTCTCCGATGAGTTGTGAGTAGTTTACCATAGACCTTCGGGTCCATAGTTATTAGCTAGATGGCTTCTTCTCTCTTTTTGAATCTCAATACCAAGTTCTCCTTTGCTCTTCTTAGAGATCTATTCGATGTAACTCTTTTTGCGGTGTGTTTGTCGAGATCCGATGAATTGTGGGTTTATGATCAAGTTTATCTATGAGAAATACTTGAATCTCCTCTGAATTCTTTTATGTATGATTAAGTTATCTTTGCAAGTCTCTTCGAATTATCGGTTTGGTTTGGCCTACTAGATTGATCTTTCTTGCCATGTGAGAAGTGCTTAGCTTTGGGTTCAAACTTGCGGTGTCCTTTCCCAGTGACAGCAGGGGCAGCAAGGCACGTATTGTATTGTTGCCATCGAAGATAAAAAGATGGGGTTTATATCATATTGCATGAGTTTATCCCTCTACATCATGTCATCTTTCTTAATGCGTTACTCTGTTCTTATGAACTTAATACTCTAGATGCATGCTGGATAGCAGTTGATGTGTGGAGTAATAGTAGTAGATGCAGGCAGGAGTCGGTCTACTTGTCACGGACGTGATGCCTATATACATGATCATGCCTAGATAATCTCATAATTATTCGCTTTTCTATCAGTTGCTCGACAGTAATTTGTTCACCCACCATAATACTTATGTTATCTTGAGAGAAGCCACTAATGAAACCTATGGCCCCAGGGTCTATCTCTTATCATATAAGCTTTCAATCTACTTTTATTTGTATCTTTACTTTTCCAATCTATATCATAAAATACCAAAAATATATTTATCTTATCATATTATCTCTATCAGATCTCACTTTCGCAAGTGGCCGTGAAGGGATTTACAACCCCTTTATCGCGCTGGTTGCGAGTTCTTTGTTTGTTTGTGTAGGTGCGTGGGACTTGTGAGGAGCCTCCTACTGGATTGATACCTTGGTTCTCAAAAACTGAGGGAAATACTTATGCTACTATGCTGCATCACCCTTTCCTCTTCAAGGACAACCAACGCAAGCTCAAGACGTAGCATAAAGCTCCCCCTAGATGTGATATCCCCCCTAAGAGAGATGAACTAACCTTGGGTTTTGTCGATGATGACTTCATGTAGGTGTTGAAGATGTGGATGCTCAATGTTGATATAGATCATTCGGAGCAATCCATTGGAGTGAGTTGCACTTTCAATACCTACACGGGTTAGTCCCACAAGGAACAAGCAAGTATATCCATAGACATAGAATGATTTACATACAAGATGATGTCCATGAAAGCATTAGGTTACCTTGTCCCTTGTATTAACAACAAGAGGGTTTGTGACTCCTTGAACCAGTGCAAGATATGGAAGTTGTTTGCACTTGTTCTTGCCAAAATGATATGAGTGAAGTGTGTTGGCGGAGTCACCCTCAAGAACTCTCTAGTTCTTCTTCTTCGGAATCCACATCATCTTGATGGGAATCCTTGGGGTTGTAGTCGTACTTGATGAAGTAGAACTTGACGTAGTCTTGGGACCCATTTGACCAAGGCCTTGGGAGCTTCTTCAAATGCATCAATCTCCTCTTGAAGCTTATCCTTGCCTTTTTTGCTTGTGGTCTTGTGGTGGAAGATCATCTTGTGCTTGTGTCCCTTGGAAAGAATTAGGATCATACTTCTCTTGTTGAGGAACAAACTTTGTCTTGGGATATTGATCTTCTTCCCACTCAACTCCATTGGCATTGAACTTTCGTTCAAAACCAACACCTTGGTCCGGTGCCTTCCTTGCTTGCGTACAATTTCCTCAAATTGCTTACTTCCGGCAAGGCTCTTGTAAACACCTTTATCTATAATTCCCTTCAATAAGCTATTTTCTTGCTCAAGTGTAACTTGGCTAAGAGAATCATTAGTGGAATCAAGAGAACTACTAGAAGCAACAACATTGGATTTAGCATGATTATTGTTACTACTAGAAGAAGAATCTTTCTTACTTTTGTTGCTAGAGTTTAACTTGTGGCATGTAAGTAGACAAGAGTAAACGCTTGGCAATGTAAGAAGAACTTTTCTTGCGAAGATCATCATTGGTTGCCTTTAAAAACTCATGCTCTTGCTCTATGTTGAGCTTTTCAAAGCGTAGCTTCTCATGAGTCTTTAAAAGTTCTCGATGATCTTCCAAGGTAGTTTCATGAGCTAACTTAAGAGTATTTTGTTCTTTAGTTAGACGATCAATCTCCTTCTTATCATCGTCATTCATTTTATCTTGATTAGCATGATTAATAGCAAATTCATCATAATTTTCATAACTAAAGTTATCAACAAGTAAATCATCATCACCTAGCAAATCATCTTCATCACTATTGAAATCAACATACTCGGGGCATGATACCTTTGGGCCTTTAGCCATGAAGCATCTTCCAATTCCTTCATTTGGTGAGTCAAATATGTCATAGGAGTTGGTTGACACAAGTGCTAGACCGGCACCACCTTCATCTTGAGTATATTCGGAGTCAGAGTGATAACTTCTTTCGGAGTGATGGTCGGAATCGGAGCCGGATACCCATTCACCAACGTGAGCTTGATGTCTTCGTTTTGTGTAGCTCTTTGATGAGTTGTCCTTCCTTTCTGAACCCTTGTTTCTCCGGGAGGTTCTTCATTCATAACGATCATCTCTACTCCTTCTCTCTCTTGGTGGTGATTCTTCTCTTCTACTTCTTCTTTTAGGTGAATCTTCTCTTCTTTTGTAGGGAGCCGTACACTCATTGGAGTAGAGTCCGGGTCTTCCAAAATTGTACCAATTACGTTCACGACTCGAAGATCTTTTGTCATTGTAGGACCTTGACTTGGAACTTCTTTCCTTGCTTCTACTCTTGTAGAACTTGTTGAAGTTCTTCACCATTAGGCTCAATTCTTCATTGAAGGTTTGTTTCTCACTTGATGATGTAGGAGCATCACATGAGGCTTTGTAAGCACCACTTGACTTGTTGTGAAGTTCTTCTTTATCCTTGAGTGACATCTCACGAGCAAAAATTCTTCCAATGACTTCCATTGGCTTGATATCTTTGTAATTGGGCATCATTTGGATCAATGTGCACACGGTATCATATTTTTCATCCAAGGCTCTTAGGATCTTCTTGATGATGAATCTATTGGTCATCTCTTCACTTCCTAAGCCGACAATCTCATTTGTGATGAGAGCAAGCCCAGAGAACATTTCAGCGACACCTTCATCATCCTTCATTTTGAACTTGTCAAGCTGACTCTGAAGCACATCCCATTTGGATTCCTTGATGGAGTCTGTACCTTCGTGCATATCAATCAAAGTATCCCAAATTTCTTTGCATTCTCAAGACGGCTGATTTTGTTGAATTCTTCGGGGCACAATCTGTTGAAGAGAACATCACAAGCTTGAGCATTGTACTACAACATCTTCAACTCTTCCACGGTAGCTTCATGGTTCGGTTCTCTCCCATTGAAGAACTCACCTTGCAAGCCAATACACACAATAGCCCAAACGGCGGGGGTATGTCCAAGAATATGCATTTTCATCTTATGCTTCCAACTAGCAAAATTAGTACCATCAAAGTAAGGACCTCTACGGTGGTAATTTCCCTCGCTAGACGCCATACTCTCCTAGGTTGTGAAACCAAGGCTATGATCACCGAAAGCTATGGAAATCAAGGCAAATGGAGACCGTAGCTCTGATCACTACAAAAAAAATACACTTCCGTGATGATACGTGTTTGTCACAGTAGGTCGCGTTTTTTGTCATGCATGTACATCCATGATGATTTTATGATAGAATCAGATAGTCATACCTGTGCTGTTGTAGAAGTGTTCCATGACATTACCAAAATTATCATCATGGAAGTGTCCACTTCCATGACAATAAATCGCGCATCACAGAAGTGCTTTCGTCAAGGGTGACCGACACGTGGCATCCACCATAATGGAACGCGGTTAAGCTACCGGGTCCGGTTTTGGATCCGATAACCCATTAACAACCCCGACCAATGGGGATTTTCCACGTGTAAAATCATCATTGGCTGGAGGAAACACGTGTCGGCTCACCGTTGGGACAGATGTCATCCACTCATTGGACCGAAGGCGCCTATGATACGTCGACACGTGGCACGGCCCAACAAAGGCCCATTCCTGTGAAAAGGCCGGCCCGTTTGACTTGGTCAAAAGGTGGTGGGCCGGCCCACGGAAAGCCTGTTAACGGCATGTTCGCATATAGCCCATTTACAGCCCGCTAACCCAGGGCCCATTACGACCACTCTGAATTAGGCCCAGTAGCGTCATCTGGGCCGTCCAATATAATTCCAGCCCGTTTTAACTTCCGGCCCATGTGTGGCCCATGACTTCTTTTGGCCCATATGAGGCCCTTTGTAACTCTTGGCCCATTAACGGCCCGTTGTGAAACTGGCCCGTAATGAACAGTGTATCACTTTATACCCATTAACAGCCCGTTATTCCATTGGGCCATTTCCAGCCCAAGTTATCTTTCAGCCTTCTCAAGGCCCATTGGTTCTTGGGCTCATTTGCAGCATTCGGCTACATACGGCCCGTTACTGTCATTTTTTGCTTGTGGGCCAAATTCAGCCCGTCGTTGCAGTCAGCCCGTTTGTGGACCGTTAATACGTTGGGCCGTTTTCATGTCAAAAAAAACCCGTTGGGCTGTTTTCATAGAGTTATCAAATACGGCCTATTAACGGCCCGTTATGGTCCACGAACAGTACCGCCCATGATTGGTGGAATGACGACACGCCCCATAGAAGGCCCATGGATCCTACGGCCCGTATGAGGCCCACGGATCATATGGCCCGTAGAAGGCCAGTGGATCGCATGGCCCGTAGAAGGCCCATGGACCCTACGGCCTGTAGAAGGCCCATGGACCCTACGCCCCGTAGGAAGCCCATGAATCCTAAGGCCCGTAGAAGGCCCATGAATCCTAAGGCCCGTATAGAAGGCTAATGGATCCTATGGCCTGTATAGAAGGCCAATGGATCCTACGGCCGAAAGAAGGCCATGGAACATACGACCTGCAGGAGGCCCATGGTTACAATAGTCTGTGTGTTGCCATGATTATTTTGGCCTAGTTACCAAAAATAGGCTATTGTGGCCACTAGAAAAACACAGAAAAAGAACTGCAGTGACTACAAGCAAACAACTAAACAAGACAATAAGGAAATAAATAAGCAAGCAATTAACACTAGCCTATTACCGCTATTACACATATTACATCCACTGGGCATCAAAGTTCGCCACCAGTGCAAATATAGGGAACAAAGCAGCATATTACATACACTCGCCGTCAAAATTGGCCACCAGTGCAAATAAACGCGGCAGCAAAACAAGAGGATAACTGAAACAACTTCAGAAGAGCTCAAGAAACATTATCCTGGGTATCCACCATGCTGGCAATAAGCTTAGCAAGCTTATTAGCTTTGTCCTGTTTGGTGCTAAAATCCTCCAACGCTTGTTGTTGCACCAGAAAGTATGCATCTGAATGCTCCAGGGACTTCCGCAGTCCTTCCACTTCTTGTCGCAGCACAGCTGATCGATGTCTTTCAGCTTGTAGTTGAGACTCAAGAAACCGAACTGATTCAAACAGTGAGTTTGAATAGCTTGTGCAAGCGGTAGTGGCCAGTACTCGAACACTAAACCAAGATAGGACTTTGGGGTTGTCTTGCTGTCTTCAAGATAGTCTTTCTTAACTGTTTTATCAGCTTTGTTGGATACCAACAAGGATGTGTCACTATCCTGAACCTTATCTGCATTACTTCCTTTACCATTGCTTAATAAGGCACTCTTCCCCAATATTCTGTCAGCATTCTAAAAGAAGAAACAAGCAGACACATAACAAGTTTAGCATGTACTAGTATATGAAACTCATTTCGGTGAACCGGTTCGTTAGTAAGGTGGACAGGATTAAACTACCAAGTCTTCTATTGCAAAGTACTAGTACATAATAAAAGCATCAAACAAACATATATCTATGTCCTATGGTCACTGCATTGTCTTGCCAAATCAAAATAGAGACACGGTTCAAATCATATCAGTTCAAGACAAAGCAGCAGTAAAAGAATACAAAGCATGGGAAACTACACGGCACAACAAGATTTCAGATGGGTACCACGGGTCTACATGTACAACAACACTATTGGCTCTGTTGTGATGCTAGTAAAGTGCATGATATGCAAGTCAACTGTATACACAATTGAAATTGAAATCAACAGAGCTATTGATAAGAGCAAACCTGTTAAAGAAACATGCGTGAACATACCTGCTGTGCCATTGGAGTTTTGATTGGATCCTTCAATTTAAAAATAAGTTTGTATGGGTAAATACAGTGATACAAGAGCAAAGCAATCATAGTTAAAAAAAGGCACGCCTAAGCGAGCGCTTAAGCGCGCCTAGGCTCTAGGCGTTGGCAAAACACATTGCGCATAAATACGCTTAATTTGTGCATAACTGCGCATAAGCATGCGCTTTGGTCAGTAAAGCACAAGGCGGTGGCAAAACGCACAATTAACGCCTAGGGATTTTTTGAACTATGATAGCAATGGAATCTTAAATTAGAACAGTTGTTCTTCAGGTTTAGGCACTTGTTCTACATCAACAGAGTACAGTAAGACGCAAGAATATAATACTTAAAAATAGAAAATGAGCTCATAGACCTTACCACATTCTTGGTCCGGGACCAGTACAGAACAAGGCGTTCCCAGTCATCATCCAGTAAATGTGTCTCAGGAGAACGTAAGGGAATTTGATGAGTTTCTTTGCCGGTGAAGTATGTTTTCTTCAGGAAATTCCGATACTGCCACCAAGCATTCTTGAAGATAGCAGAGGTATTAGCACAGGCTACCTCGTCCTGAGTTTCCAAATCGGTCCTTCTCTATAGAGAAAAATGGGAAAAATTTGCTGTATTATAACCATCATGGAGGTAGGATGTATGGCACAAAGAAAAGTAATTGCCATGAATAACATTACTTACACATAACTCCTGGACAAACACCTGCAACTGGCATTTCCTTCTTCTTCAGTATAATATTTCCAAGATGGGAAGATGCGCACATACGATTTAACAACATCAAATGCGATAGATGCTAAACTACGACTAGCTGGTTGTGCTTCCTCCACAGGAATAGGCGTACTAACTGGTGGAGTTGGGGTTCGCCGTGATAGTACTGGCCCTTTGGGCACTAGAGCTGCCTTACTAACTGCTCTTGTTTGGGAGCTCTGTGGTGGAGATGGTGCCGTGTCAACATGAACTGGGTTAATATTGGCTGGGGTTGGGGTTAGATTGGGTGAAGCTGGTTCTCTGTCCATCGCAGTAGGGGTACAATCTGCGAGAGTTTGGGTTATGTGTGGTAGGGCTGGTTCTTGTGCATGTACAACCGGGGTGCTATCTCCACCAAGAGGTAGCACTATTTTATTTGAAGACCGTGTTTTTAGTCCACTAGATACTGGCATCACCCGCTCCAATTCAAATGACTGATAAACAGGAAACATAGTTGAATGTACAGACATTGTATGAGAGACAGATGCAATAGATAGTGTGGAGAAAAGAGGGCATGAAATAGTTGACATGTATATTGTTTAACTAAAACGGATAGCATAACATAATTTCACATATATGATGTCTATCTAAACTGGACAACATAGCATAACATAATTCAAAGATATGATGAATAACAAAACAGGATCGCATGACATAATTCACCTACATGTTATCTAAGTAATCAGGATCGCATCATTTAATTCACATATGTGATTTATATGCTAAACAGAGGGCATTCGATATGATGTCTGAACTAAGAACACGGTGTTGAATATTGTGTATATGATGTCTAAACTATGCAATGCAAGACACCATATGCATGATATGAGCAGTATAACCGTGCCAAGTTAGAGCATACACCTCGGTGGGGGAATAGGATTGGTCATCTGTCTCTGAATCCATCTCTGAGAAGCTATCGGGACCCAACAAGAGATCTGCTTTGACAGGTAGCACTGTTTGCTCTGAAGGCCTTGTTTTCACTCCAGATTTTTCCATCTCCCACCCAAATGGCTGATTCACAGGAAGAGTAGTTTAATGTACAAACATTGTCGACAAATGGAAATGTAATGAAGAAAAGGATGGGCAAGATATCATTCAAATATATGATGCCTGGTTAAACAGGATGGCATTGCACATTTCACATATATTATGGCTGGCTAAAAGACATGAGACTGCATAATTCCCATATATGATATAGAAACTAAACAGGTGGCATTACAGAACATGTCTAAACTAAGCAGATGCCATATATGATGTCAAAAGTAGGCACTGCAAGGCAACATATGCATGATATGACTAACATCATTATGCCAAGGTGGAGCAAACACCTTGGGGGGTAAATAGGAGTGGTCATTGGCGTCTGAATCCGCCTCAGAACGGATATTTTCCTCTGGATTACAATCTGGAGAGGGGTGGGGAGGGTTTGCCATTGAACCCACCATGGAGCGATGTCTGCATGACATCGTATTGCCGCGCAAAACTCTTCTCTTTTTCTCTACATGTTCAGCATGACTGTGTACAATATCTGACATGCATACAAAAAAAACATGGTGAGATTATGTAAGGAGAGCATGCAGAAATTTAGAGTGATGGTAACAACCAGTGGATGGATCCAAAAATAATGATAGCAGACTGATGATTGCTTTAGTTTAATAAAAAGACAGATGATGATTGCTTTACTATTTGTTTCCCACCCAAGATGAACAACATAGGCATACCCTAGGTGAACCAGATATTAGACAGATAGACTATTCATTGCTACCTCGATATGTGCCCCACAACTAATTTAGAACTCAAGTTTGAACATTAATTTGAACCTGACTCAAGTTAGAATGTTATTCTGCCACTAATGCACTTGGTCTTGTTTTCATGCATAGGATTTTGAAAAGTAGGTCCAGGTGGATGTTTTGCTTCATTCCTTTCAACAAAATGCAAGAATAATTGAATAGTACAATGCCATTGGAAAATTCCCTATTGCTATGTTTTTCCGTTCAACCAAAATAACCCTAATGGATCGACATGAATGTATAGTAATAAGTGATGCAACAAGTGTACAACCTCTTTGTCATAGCCGTGTAGACCTCAGGATCATTGAGTTGGTCGCTGAAGCAGTTGAGGCAGAGGTGGCTGTCGGAGGTGTGGAGGAAGATCTGAGGAATTTGTAGACAGCGTCCAGGGCACTGCTCTGTTGTGATGGATCATTCTGTCGTTGGAGCAGCTCCGGTGAGCCGTAAGACGTCAAGGCTAAAGCAACAAGACAGACATCATCAATCTTAAGTGGGATTCTAATAGCATCTCCAATAGATGATGTAAAATTGATGTAAAATTTACATCACCAAAAACCACCTGACTACAACAGATGAGATAAAAACTGTTGACTCTGAACTTAACTGTCGAAACTGAAATTTACTGCAGAATCTGAATGTTAGTGTTGAAACTGAACACAATGATAGCAGAGAGGCACTTGACATGTAGTTTAGGGAGGGCCTGCAGTTCATCTTCAACCTGCACCCCCAGAGCCGCCAGCCACCACCGGCCGAACCGCCGGCCCCAGCGCCGCCTCGCCGCCCCGAAACAACTCCCCACTACCGCCCTGGCCAGCCCTCTAGGCCCCCCCGCCCCCACTCTGAAGCCCAAGATAGATAGTGGGGTACCTCTCTGGCGAGCCCCCGTCCCCGCTGTGGGTGGTTCTTCCTTAACTCCGGCGAGCCCCCCAACCCCTGAAAATCAACTGACCCAAAAGTCGATTCAGTCGACTGAAGTGTGGCTAAATCGGAGCAGAGCAGCAACACGAGCGAGGGGGAGAGCTGCAGCAGTAGCACGAGCGAGAGCCGAAGCAGCAGCAGCAGCGTGAGCAGGCGAGCGAGAGATGGAGGAGCAGCAGCAGCGCGAGCGAGCGAGCGAGAGCCGGAGGCTGGTATGGCCGCCACCGCCGAAGGGGGCTCGCACTGGGGGAGAGCCGCCGTGGAGATGTCGCCCGCGGCGCCGGCTTCAAGGTAGCCGCTCCATGGGGGTGCGTGATGGAGCACCGTCAGTGCCAGGAGGTCGAGTTAAGGAGAACGTGCGATGCGATGAGTGTACAACCTCTTTGGTGGCGCCGAGTAGGCCTCGGCTTTGTCCGAGGAGTCGGTGAGGATGCTGCAGTTCCGGTGGAGCAGGTTAAGGCGGCATTGTAGGGATGGAGCAGCCGCGATAGACGAGACGATCGTCGGAGCAGCTCCTTGGAGGTGGAGGATGGTGCGGCTGAAGCGGCGGGACGACGAGCTGGACAACGGATCCTCATCCGGGGAGGTGGACGAGGGAGGTTGAGCTGTTGCGGTGGACGATGTCGTCAGGGAAGAAGCTCCGACTAGGCAGCGGTGAGGTGGCGGGCGGAGGAGGGTGGGGTTTCGTAGCTGGAGCGGAGAGGTTATGGCGGCCTAGGATTTTGAATGGCGAAAAGTGGGCGATGGGAGGGGGTGAACCATGACTTAGGGACGCGCTTGTCCAAAATCAGGGTGTGTTACAAAAGTACCCCACACCGATTTGAACTAGCAGCCCTTTCGCCTCAGGATTAGAAGGGGGATTTCGCGTGTCGGGATTTGGCAGTTGGAGGGAGTTTTCGTGCGCGTTGTAATTTTAGGATAGCAAGGCGCGGGTTGTGAAGGCGCCAGTTTTGGAGCACGATATCTGAATTTTCGGGATATAACAAGGCGCCGGTTGAATTTTAGGGACAAGCCTAACCTATAATAATATTGTACTTGTACGTACCAAATCAATTCGCACTTCCCTCAACCAAAAAGAAAACGAAAAAAATTTAAACTATTCACACCACACAAAGAGAGAGTCTTGCCCTGTTTTACTATACAAATGCTATTCAAAGCTAGTCCCTCCTTCCATCTATATAGGGTCTAATGCGTTTTTCGATGCTAACTCTGACCAAATATTAGAGCAATAATATATGACATGCAACTTACACAAAGCACACCGTTAAATTCGTCTGTGAAAGGTTCTTTCAATGATATAATTTTCACATTGTGCATGTCATGTACTATTAATCTTGTCAATAGTCAAAGGCAGTCTTTAAAAACTCATTACGCCCTATATAGATGGAAGGAGGGAGTATGAATCCATGTTATGTCCAATTAAATTTTTTCGCTTGCTGTATAATGCATGTAACCTACTCATACCAACATTTTAGTGCATTCCAAATGTCTATACTACCGCTGCAATTCAAACTAAATTTGAATTTGTTTCTCTATTTCAATAAGAATCTACAATCATGATTGTTGCCAACTACAACCATTATTCGTGTATTACCTTAATAACACACCACATGATTACTATAGAGATAGATATGAACTATGTGTACTACATGAACTCGAATTCTAATTTTTGAATACACTTGATGTTGATTCCAAATAATAGTACATTTGATGTACTAACCATATATTCATAATCTAAACCATGTTCCATACATACACCGTGTTTACCACACAAAGTATAGTGCCCCGCCCCCTACATTATGACAAGTATTTAGACCTGAGCTGCAAAAGCCACACATTAGCCTAAATTATAATCAATGTTCTATATATTATACGTAGTACTAGCAAGATGCCCATGCGTTCCACAGAAGATCAACATGATCAAGGGGCCTAATTTGCAAATATGGAGAGGAGTGTGGGTATATTTTTTCAAAATTGCCATAGTTTCCTTCCTATCCGCCAAATATAAATCGGACGACCTATATTGCAGGATGGCAGGCACACCATCATCAACAACTCCGTTTTTATAAGAAGTAGAGATAAAATATATTATATGTAGTATAACATGTTCATAACCACACCATGTGTATCACCGTTATATATATTCACACATGTGTCGGTTTAAAACACTATGATAAATTCTGCAAATATCTGAATTCACTTTTTATAGTGAAGTATGATCTCTATTCGTCTTTTACACCCACACAATCCTCTTATCTTTGTAGCTAGCGCTAACTTTCTCTCGTGCATGCACACGCCCGCATCCCTCTCACCCTCCCTGAGCATTCTCTAGCTCCATCGCGCAAATTCGTCTTTTCACTTTAGGTCTTTCACCCACGGTGTGTAGGCCCCACAACTCCTTCTTTACGGCACACATCGATCGATATGCCTCTCTAGCCAGGTGTGCCTAGCACAAACACAAGCTTCCCCTCTTCTCTTATCACCATCCATGCCTCACTCCCACCACTCTTTTCATCGATCCCATACTCGCACACTCCTTCCCCCTCAATATAGTATGCCTCTCGTACCACCTCCTAGATGCATCCCTCTCTCTCTATCCTTCTCCACGTGCCTCATTTGCTTCTAACACACACATGCATGTATACCGATCGATCTCCCAACATATACCTAGATCGACTTTAACTATCCCCCACATCGATCGACGTACCTCACAAGTTATGTCTCTCCTTTCTCTAACAAAGGACTATTGATCTTCCTATGTAGTTACGTCTGCTTACCACAGCCATATTGTCCTCCCTAATCATTCGTGCATGCCTCCTAACCCGTCTCTCACACGCACGTGCACAGACAAGCAACAATCTCCTCTCTTATTGATACTGCGGGCGTGCCCTCCGTTTGTCTAGCAAGCCTATCCCACCATTTGTTAGAAGCAACTCCACTACCACCCCCTCCAACACTCTAGCTCTGTCTCTCTCCCAACCTTATTCCTCTCCTACACATATGCATGGATGCCGATCGATCTCCCTTAATACATGAGGTAGATCGATCTCCTTAATACATGAGGTAGGCCTCTCTCCTCCTCCACACATATACCAGCCATTGTACCTCTATAGTTAATTAGGCCTCCCTCTCCCCCCACCACACACCGATAGTCGAGCGCTATAGGGAGGTATCCATGCCACAGAGACAAACTGCACATGTCCCCTATCACCTTCCAGTAGGCCAGCCACTCTATATATTTGATGTGGGCACACACAAATTCGATGGCACTCTTTATCGATCGCGTGCGCACACACACACACACATCATCCCTCTTTTCGATTCTATGGACACCTCAAGCCGATGATACCTCCACTCTCTTCTCGTGGATCGCCCCTCTATATATATGATATATCCAGGACTCTATTTCACACACATTACATATGTTACATTTTTTGATTGACCCCCCACCCACCCACAAAAAAAAACCCTCACAAACCCAACACACTATATCTCTCTAGGTTTGTAACTCTCTCACACAACCCCACGTAGGTGGTGTATGTATACAAGAAGAGAATAGGTGCACCGTGCATGTACACACACTTCGTGCCCAGTCACACCCGCGCGGGTACACGGTGGAGCTCATTTCTTTACGAAATGGCAGCCCACGTGCTAATTTGAACACGGGTAGCGGTTGTTTACCTAGGGAGGTCGTGGTACCATGCGTGCACGAAACAAAGTTCGACTTGATGTGTTGGCGCGTTATTTTTAAATAAAGTTATAGCGCTCAATGGCACGTACATAGAATATAAAAGGATTTTTATGGAGAAAATAGTAGTCCGCTCCACTATATACAATGGAGCCTGTTTGCATGGTCTGTCTCTCTTCAGAGTATCTCACACAAGGCTGCGGTGGCCTCTCTCTCTCACCATTGGTCAGTGATCCGGCCGCATCCCGTCCACCGGGGGAAAGGGAGGAAGTGCATCATTTCTCCGTTCGACGCCGCCAAGGCAGCACGTCTCGATCTGCGGTACACGCCGTTCTCTCTGACCAAGCTCCGGCGCGGTAGGGCCTAGGCCACCTGCTCGCTGCCGCAGTATGGGCAGATTTCGCCCGTCGTCGCTCACCTAGTTACATCCCGACGACCTCCAGGTATCCCCTCCGGCCTTGCTCCATTGCCCGTCTTCCCACATCGCTGCATGTGAATCTTCCATAGTTCTTTACCCAAAACGTAGCTCGTTCGGCGTATTTTCCATATTGCAATCTCGTCCTCACACTGTTTTAGACAAACACAACCGTGTTGTTATCTTCCCTTAGGACAAGGAATATGCTTCTTTTTTGTCGTCGCATGTGTCATCAATTGTTATTGGCGAGTAATTGTTTCCTTTCTACCTCTTTTTTGCAAACAGGGCTATCCATTTCACCTCGTTGCTATTGCGACCTTTTGGTGAACTGCACAAATGACTTTTTTCTTAAGAGTGTTTTGTGCAGTTGTACTAAAATGTCACACGGGCAACGTCTCTACATTTAAGTGCGACTGTGCAAAGGGAGATTGGTTTTGCTCTATCCTCCTCATCCAACTCCGAGCCTAATCTTCTCCAACTAGTTAGTCTTAAGAGAGACTGCAAAGGTGACCGGCTTCTATTTGTGTGTTTATTGTTTCATCAGCAATCCTCTATTATTGTAATCACACTTAATATCTTTGGAACAGGTACGCTCAGCTCTATTTTAGTGAAACTGCACAAAATGATCGGAATGTTGCATGCTCCAGACAGCTACTTTTTTCCCAACATGCCTTGTTGATTTAGACAGAGCTGGGTGGACGTTGCTGCCAATGAAAGCACAGATCAATTTTAATTTAACACCTTCTCATAACTTTGTCTTCAGCCGTGATGTAAATATTAGCTCTGATATGCTAATAATTGAGATGCATTAGCAAGGAAGTTAGTTTTTTGTTATTTCCGAAAGAGCATCGGTGGCAAGACACACGAAACAAAAGCTGGATGCTCACACCATTGTACAATTTCATGTCGCTGGAAAATTATTTGTATAGTACGTCAATTATGTAAACAAATGTTGGAAGCTTGGTAGCATTGCCAGAAGCCTCTTCAGCATCCGGGTCCATGTGCCATGCACAAAATTATACTCCTTCATTCCTAAATATTTGTCTTTTTACAAATTTCAAATGGGCATATTTTAGAGTGTAGATTCACTCATTTTGCTTCGTATGTGTACTCCCTCCGTTCCTAAATACTATATTTGTCTTTCTAGAGATTTCAACAAGTGACTACATACGGAGCAAAATGAGTGAATCTACACTCTAAAATATGTCTATATACATCCGTATGTAGTAGTACATTTGAATATCTAAAAAGACAAATATTTGAGTAGTCACTCGTTGAAATCTCTAGAAATACAAATACTTTGGAGTGTACTTAAGAACCGAGGGGGTAGTGCACAACCGCATGGGAGACTCAGCCCGGTCGTTGCGCCGCATTAATAGTGAGCAATGAGCAGTCAAATCATAAGCCCCACCTTTCCCACTGTAAGTTGCTCGGAAGAAGCAACCATCAATACGCTCTTCTTTGAATCCGCTCATACTACTCCATCTGTCACTGTTTTATAGAGCGCGCTTCAGAAAAAAGAAAAAATCTGTGGGACCAAGGCGACTAGCGATCGGCCTGAAAAATAGCATTGGTAGTTATAGCACAACGTCTATTACTAGAGGAAATAATGCGGACACACATGCATGCAGTGCTTCCACCCCGGGTACACACATGCATGCACTTACTCCACTCTGTAGTAGTACATCGAGAGAAAATTGTGGACTTGATTGCGGTTAGCATGCCCTAATTAATTGAGCATTAAACCAAGCGCGTCTAAAGGTGGTGGAAATGCATTGACAGAAATGCATCATAATGAAGCGCGCCCTGTAAACTGTGACGGAGGGAGGAGTAGTATATGAAGGTGCAAAACCAAGTACGCGTATGGCCAGTCGGTCAACGCACCCCGTCTTGGCATATCACTGACATGCGGGACAGGAGTGTGAGCAAACCGATCTCAATTGACGGCAAAATGGCTAACCCGCCGTTCCTTGAGAGAGACGAGGAGTAAGAACACACAGACGGGCTCGCACGGAGGCCAAGATATATTCGAGCATGGTTGGTTGATTGATATCATCATTACATGTTGGGCTGCCGTTTTCCGCCCTTCTCCTGAATAAACATGCACTTTATCAGAGATTAAAAAAATAAGAGTACAGACGCTCCACCATGCGGTTCTAGTAGTAGTACTACTCGTACTACTAAACCTTGCGCTTGGCTCTTCGCCTCTTCGTGAAGTCGAACAATGATGGCACTCCGCATGTTGGGTACTACAGTGTATGCCTCTGACAATCTGACACCGAATGGACTAATGCATGTCCACCGAGGGTAGGTTGGATTATTCAAAAGGCGTAAGCAAGCTTCTCCTCGTTCTGCGAGTTGATGGGACACACCGAAAAGTAGTGCTAGTCCATACTCCCTCCTTTCCGGTTAATATGGCTTAATATTTTTTTGCGGGTAAATGAGAGAGCTTTATTCATATATAAGCATTCTTAGGACGATCAGCCAAGACATTGGTCACTAGGAAGCGAGGTATCCCGCAAGAAAAGGAGTAGGAAGCGAGGTGTTTCATCAAGCCAGCTCTCGGCAACATTCAAAGTGCAACAAGCACGGTTCGCACAAAGATGCGCTGCAAGGTTTGCTGACCTGTTTACATGCTGAATAACAAAAAAGAGGAAATATTACCGAGCGCTCCTATTTTTAACGGGATATGAGCCAGAATTAAGCGAGAATTATGGTGAGTGTTCCATGCAATCAACTACCATTATCACATGCGAGAACCCTCGAAGAGAACCAAATGTGTTGAAGATTGCTTTAGCACATTTTAAAAATACAATAAGAGTGCAGCCGCTCCTCCATCTGATCCCTAGTACTAGTATAGTGCATACTTGCTTGAATTGTATTGTGATTACTTGACTTGTGCTAAGTTGCTAAAATCTGCCAAGAACTAAAATTGGGAAAATGATAGATTTTATTTGGTCAAGTAGTCTAATCACCCCCCCTCTAGACATACTTTGGATCCTACACACGGGCTCCAACATGCTCTTTGAGAAAAAGGTGGCACATCTTTGGATATAGGTGATGTGGTGGCATCATACAGTAGCATCGTTCGCTATAGTTGTAGTATACTCCTACTAGGACGACAACTCCTATAAAACCTTGCTCTTGGCTCTTTGCCTCTTAGGTAGGTTCAACAGTCTGTACTCGTGTGAATCTTGCACTTGACTCTTCGCCTCTTCGGAAGGTCCAACAATGATGATACTAGAACACAATATGCTTCTGGCAATCTGACACCGATTGAACTGCTGCACGTCTGCTGCGAGGGCGAGGGCGAGGGAGAGAGGTAGAGGGCGCTGTAGTCAAAACCCTCTCCTCGTCCTGCAAGCCACCGCGCGCATGGGCGAGGGAGAGGTGTAATAGTAAGCAAGCTTCTCCTCATTTAGCGAGTTGAGGGGGCACATCAAAGCAGTAACTATCCTACTTTGCGCTTGGCTGTTTGCTTCTTCGGGAAGTCAAACAATAATAGTAGTACTAGTATAGTGTATGCTTCTGGCAATGTGACACCGAATTAACTATTGCACATCCACAACATTACTCAAAAGTTTCTCCTTGTCCTGCAAGCCACCGCGCGCAAGCTTCTCCCATCCTGCAAGCTTCTCCTCGTTCGGCAAGTTGACAGGACACAACAAAGTAATGCTAGTCCATACTGCCTCCTCTCCAGTTAATATGGCTTAATTTCAAACGAGATAAATACATTGTCTATCACTGTATATTTGTAAAAATATGGTTAGTGGACTTCATAATACGCTCATTGCGCTCAATATATACATTTTCCGGTCTTTATATGGTCACTAGCTCACCCTGACTGAGTATGTGTGTGCATGCACATGTAGGTTGAGCACTTGAGCATGACCGTGCATGTTCCATCGTGTGCTCGGACATGCATGCATTAGGGCGTCGCGCATGTTTTTGCATCCATGTGTACGTGTCACTGTTGCATACACGTAGGGGGAGTACGTGTAGGGGGCACTAAGGAGTAGTCAAATCACACAGTAAGTTAGTCGAAAGAAGCAACCATCATTTCACTCTTCAATGACACGTACGCAATATAAAATGGTTGATATGGAGAGAAAAATAAAACCACTATATATACACTAGCAGGAGCCTAAGCTACAAGCCTGCTTGCTTGGGTTGCTCTCTTCACAAGCATAGAATGACGGTAGCCCCACCGATGGTCACATATCCGGCCTGATCCTGCAGCTGGGGGAAGGGAACAATGTTCTGCGAAGACGCGGTCGACATCAGCGAGGGAGAAAACCCACAGTCGGTGTGTCCCAATCGGGGGTCACCGCGGTATGGGCCGATGTTGCGTCCCAACCGCCCTTCTAGCTACAGCCCAACGTCCTAGGTAGTCCATCTTCCTTTTGGAGCCGGCTTGCTCCACTGCCGTAGCTCCGCATGTAGCTCCATCTCCATGTAGATCTTTCTCTACTTCTACTGGCTTCTACTTGTGATGAGTTTATGTCTCATGAACTAGTGCCAGTACTATTATTCTAATCACACTTCTTCAATATCTTTGCCATCAGGGATGCTCAGCTCAATTTTAGTGGAACTGCACAAAAGTATTGTATGATCCGAGGGTGCCAGCCGTCTTTCCTTCGACAGGTTCTACCTGGCCAGGAAATTAAATCATGTTTAGGGTTAGGGTTTAAGTCGTAATGAACCCATCAGTAGTTTTTCTTTCGTACACGCTCTCACAACTTTTGTCTTTAGTTCTGAAGTAAATATTGGCTATGATCTGTGAATCATTGAGATGCATCAACATGCATGTTAGTTTTCCTTTGTATTTGATGGAATGTTGTAACAGGGCAACCTTGGAGTAGGAATGAAAATGGACTGGAAAGTTTCCGTTTTTCCGGCTGGAAACGAAGAGAAACCAATGTTTCTTTTCGTTGGATCGCGCCATCGAGCAAAACCAACGTTTAAATCACGTCTGTCGCGTTCGTGTCTCACCCTCCTCCACGGCTCAACCCCACATGGTCGCTCGGCATGCCACTCACCGCAAACCAAGTATATGATAACTTTCCCGCCCGCTTGTCGATGGATCGCACCATGGAGTACTAGCACTACTCTACAGGAAGAGATTGACGAGTTGGGGGAGGACAACTAGCTATAGCATGGACTCACAAGAACTTTTTACATGCATGTTGTGGCTGGCTATTGCGACCTTTGAACGCGGAGCAGTCGCGTGCACAAGGAAGCGGCGCGGGCGACGCTCTCTCGGCCGGTGCGCCGCTTCAATGCCGGCGCCAGTGAGAGGTCGCGTCCGCTCTGGCCGGGCATGAATGCGGCACTGAACGTTTCGGGAGGGAAGCACACGCGAGTGATGCAGAGGGTTTGGGTTGGTCAGGAGCGGTCGTGGCAGCGGTCCGGATGCCCGCAAACAAGAGATGATGTACGTTAATATTGCTGCATATATAATTATAACAACGTAAATAATGTGCCAGTTGGACAAATATGATTTACTCCGCATATTAGATTTTACTGAAATCAAACTTTGTAAAGTTTGACCAAGTTTAGGCTGCACACAACAAACCATAATTATTAGAGAGGGCAAACTGTACATACTCTCAAACCTTTTCGATAATTGAAATTAAAATTCTTTATTTGTACACGCTCTCACATGTTTCCGATAATTTGGCGCATGTGTAGTTGTTCACTTAAGGTAGGGTAGTGTACCGCACGTGAAGGGCAGGAAGGGCACCAGGACGTGTGGATCGTTAGTTCATCGAAAGTACTCCCTCCGTCCCATAATATAAGATGTTTTTTGACACCAACGTAATATGAAAAAACGTCTTACATTATGGGACAGAGGGAGTACTTAGTAGTTTTCTTCACTGGTCTGTTAAATAAAGAGTTTCGTTTCGTACTTACACAATTTAAAACGATTGTTATGGAGAGAATAAGAAAATCACTCCACTATATATTGGTCGTATACACGAGTACTATATGGACGCAACTTCATTTACTTTAACCTACCTTTGGGTTTATGACAGGTGGGCCCAAAATGTGGCTGGCCCACCTGTCATACAGCCAAAAGCAGGTGCAGTTAAGGCACCGGAGCTCAGTCCGTACTACAGTATATATATAAGCTGGAGCTTCAGCGCTTGTTCGCTAGGGTTTGCACTCTCCGCACTCTCGCCGCACTACATATATATATACATGCTAGAGGCTCAGCGTTCCTTTGCTAGGGTTTGCTATATTCACAGTCTCTCACCCTCTCTTCACCAGATCTAAACAAGACTGCGTTGGCCTCTTGTCTCTCTCTCCCCCTCACAGCCGGTGAAGGAGGCATCCGGATCCTGTCGCACCGGGAAGGGGAGGAGGTGCAGCGTTCACTCTATCGCCTTCGGCGAGGGAGGCAATCCACTGCTGGTTGCGCTGTTCTCTTTCACCCAGCGCCTATGCGGGAGGGCCATCGACCCCTTCTTCCTTGCTGCCGTACGTAGTGTGGGCAGATCCGGCCTCCCACCGCACGCCTTGCCACATCCCGACGACCCTAAGGTATAAGTTTCTTTGAAATCATCGTTGCTCTAGCTGCATGTGGATCTTTTTCGATCTGTAGTCGAATCTAGGTCTTGGTTCAAAGAGGAAAGAAGGGTGCGGTGGGGTGGAGCATGAATCTAGGACGTGGTTCAATGAGGAAAGGAGGGACGGAAAGTAGTATACACTAGCTATCCAGCCGCTTTGTTGGTCGAAAAGGGAAAAAGGGGGTAACCCAGTACACACATCTGTAAGGGAAAGAAACTGGGGGGTCGGGTAGTTTGTGCAGGACTAGATTTGCTGCCCTCTCATAGGAAAAAGGTTCAAAGAGAACAAATATGGGACCAACGCAGACATGCTGCTTGGTTACATACTCTGCATCACCCATTTATACGTGTGCACGCACGTGGTGCTGGCATGTCCCATACAACTATTTTGCTATTGTTAATCTAAGAATGCTGCCAGAAAATTGTAGCAATTCCACTGTTAAAAGTAAATTACATTTTTTAGCGAATGTTGTTTTAAGAGAATGTCTCTATTAATATGAATAAACGCAACCGTTTTAGAAATGCTACTATCCAACTTTGTTTTCCATCAAGATAAGTTAGATGCTTCTTTATGTCACCGTTTGTTTCATCCTCCTTTGTCGGCAAGTAATTGTTTCCTTTTTTGCCTCTGTTAAAACAGGGGTATGTATTCAACTTGTTGCCATTGCGACATTTTGCTTCGCTACGCGAAACAATTTGCTTGATTTCAGTGCAACTGTACAAAACGAGATTGGATTTCCTATTCGCTTTGGTAGATTCGTATTTTATTATGGTCGTCTCATGAAAGGTCAGTACAGGCTTTCATCCACATGATTGTGCAGTGTGCTTTGAGATGTTGTACTACTTGTATTGGTACAGTTTTAAATAAATGTTGAATTGAAGCTATTGTATTGCTGTTTTTTCCCATTAAGTAGTGAACAAAAATGGGACCAACCCAGACATGATGCTTGTTGCTTTGTTACAACAAACTCTACATCACCCCCTTTATAAGTAGATGGAAGCACATATTGTTGTTCCGCCCACTCTCCCTGGAACTATTTATGATTTTTTAGTCTAATGCCGCTGGTAAAATTAAGCAATGCCACTCTCAGAATTAACTACCGAATCTTATTTCAAAACTGCAACACTTGTTAGGGGTTGGCGGGATTACCATTTTTGTGCAGTTCAACTTGAATGTCACACCGGTGAGTCGGCGACTTTGCTTAATTTTGGTGGAACTGCACAAAAGGAGATCGAGATTTCATATATGTGTTTGGATATGTTTCCAGTCTTCCTCACGAGCTGTTTCAAATATTGGTCAAGAAGGTCAGTACCGACTTTCATCTACATGATGCCGCAATGTGCTTTGAGATGTTGTGCTACTTGTATTGGTACTATTTTGGATAAATGTTGAATTGAATCTATTGAACTGTTGTCTTTTACCATTAAGTGAGCAAAAATTGTTCCAACCCAGACATGATGCTTGTTTCTTTGTTACAAAAAAACTCTGCATCACCCCCTTTATAAGTAGATGGAAGCACATGTTGTTGTTGCGCCCACTCTCCCTTGGAACTATTTATGCTTTTTGTTAATCTAATGCCGCTGGTAAAATTAAGCAATGCCACTCTCAGAATTAATTAACTACTGGATCTTAGTACAAAACTGCAACACTTGTTAGGGATTGGCGGGATTACCATTTTTGTGGCCGCATGTTTCATCCTCCTTTATTGGCCAGTAATTGATTCCTTTTTTTCCTCTGTTAAAACGAATCAGTCGCATTGTTTTAGGAATGGTACCATCCTGCTTTGTAGTTCTTCCTACATGTTTAACCAAGGTATTGTTAAGATAATGTCTCTGTTAAAACGAATCAGTCGCATTGTTTTAGGAATGGTAGTTTTCTGCTTTGTCGTTCTTTATAAATGTTGAAACAAGGCATTGTTAAGATAATGTCTCAGTCAATATGAATGAATCACACTGTTGGAGAATTGCTACTCTCCTGCTTTGTTTCCCATTAAGATAAGGTAGACCAGTAGACGCTTTTCTTCTGGGAGTACAAGTCATCAACCGTTATTTCTCAGTAATTGTTTCCCTTATACCTATTGTTGCTTACAGGGATATCAAAATTAAAGCTCAGTTTTATTCCGACTTTGATTTTAGTTGAACTGCACAAAAGGAGCCAATGTGTCCAAGGCAAACTGCTGCATTACTGGGTCCAGTTGGTCGTTCCACTTTGCAGAAAGAAGCAGTCACTGTTTGCGCTACATTACAGAAGGAATGACTGAGAAGCTTTACAGAGTATTAGTAGACGCTGGTGACATGACTAGTCTATAGAGAGCATCGGCAACTCAAAAAGTGCCCAAACAAGTATAAGAAGCCATGACAGGACTCCACGATCATAGGCATTACAAATTTTTGAATGGGAAAAACTTGTCAAAGTTTAATCGTTAATGTTAGCAAGAAGACATTAGTTTAATATATTGGAATTGGAAAACCTTGTCAAAATTTGCTCATTGATGTTAGCCAGAAGACATGCATTTGATATTTTTGAGTGGGACGCCCTTTGCTGTGAGCGGCGTCGATCGTTTTTTCCTATTCATGTGTTCAGTTTAGAAGTAAACAGTTACTCTGCTGAGATATTCCTTTGTTAAGAGTTTGTTCTGAATATTGTCTATGTAACGCCAGGCCTTGTGCAATATATATTGGAATTGGAAAACCTTGTCAAAATTTGGTCATTGATGTTAGCCAGAAGACATGCATTTGATATTTTTGAGTGGGACACCCTTTGCTGTGAGTATCGTCGATCGTTTTTTCGTATTCCTGTGTTTAGTTTTAGAAGTAAATAGTTACTCTGCTGAGATATTCCTGTGTTAAGAGTTTGTTCTGAATTGTCTATGTAATGCCAGGCCTTGTGTTTGATTGGAAAGTTGAGCTTGGAATGTTGTGGCATGCGACATCACGAGCTATTCACCGTGCCTCCTGAGAAAAATGCTTCATATTGTTTTGCATGTCGATGTAATGCCAGTGATTTGCTTGTTAAGAAGATCATCCTCTTCTGTTGTTTCCGTGCTTAAGAAGTTCATCATCTTATGTTTCATTCATAGCCTATATGACAAGTCGGGTAGATTAGACGTGAAACCATATGATCTTCCGACCAACTCATCATCTTAGGCCGTGATTGGATCTTCGTTTTCCAACCAAAACCGCTTGTAAAACTGACGCTTGTAAATAAAAGCAGATGGTCTCGCGCGAAGCGCTTGGTTGGTCGATTTCGACTAGTAGTAAAATATACACTGGCCTCTCAAATTACACGTGTAACCCGCCGGTTTTACTTATAGACCTCGGGCCCTCGGTTTCATTACGCTTGTATTTTACGCATTGTTTCCGATGACGAGTAACTTACACTTGTATCTTAATACATGTGTGAAATAAACCAGAGCTCCCAAGAGCGGCCTTACCGTTTCATGCCGTCTCAGTCTCTCGAAGGTGCTCATAGGTGTCAGTGTCAAAACCGGCGGATCTCGGGTAGGGGGTCCCGAACTGTGCGTCTAAGGCTAATGGTAATAGGAGACTGGGGACACGATGTTTACCTAGGTTCGGGCCCTCTTGATGGAGGTAATACCCTACTTCCTGCTTGATTGATCTTGATGATATGAGTATTATAAGAGTTGATCTACTACGAGATTGTAGAGGCTAAACCCTAAGAGCTAGCCTATGATTATGATTGTTCTTATGCTACGGACTAAACCCTCCGGTTTATATAGACATCGGAGAGGGCTAGGGTTATACAGATTCGGTTACAGAGGAGGAGATCTTCATTATCCGAATCGCCAAGCTTGCCTTCCATGCAAAAGAGAGTCCCATCCGGACACGGGATGAAGTATTCAATCTTGTATCTTCATAGTCCAACAGTCCGACCAAAGTATATAGTCCGGCTGTCCAGATACCCCCTAATACAGGAATCCCTCAGTAGCCCCTGAACCAGGCTTCAATGACGATAAGTCCGTCACACAGATTGTCTTCGACATTGCAAGGCGGGTTCCATCTCTGAATACTCCATAGAAGATTCCGAACACAAGGATCATGCCCAGCTCTGCAAAGATAATTTCCACATTCCACCGTAGAGAGCATAGTATTCGACAAATCACATCTACTAACAACTTCCGTAGAGTGACATCACGCCATGATCCGGTCATTATTCGAACCGTTTTATTCTAACCAACTACTGCGTATATCGCGAGGCGGTCTCCTCGGCACGTCTTGTCGAAGCAGAGATTGTGTCCCCTTATTGCGGGATTCTCATTAATATGGGTGTGGGTAACCCAACCGCACCACCAATAGCGGTGAGTGGGGATCGAGCAGGTTTTACTAGGCAAGTGGGGAGGCGCAAAGTTTCATTGCCTCTATAAAGAGGAAAGGCCTCTTCCTTTCCACCCACGCTCTCTCCTTCTGCTCGCCCATTCCCTTTTGCTCGAGCCCTAACGCCCGAGCGTTCATCTTCTCCACCAACAAAGGTTCTCTGAAAATGTCCAGATTCGGAGCAGGAGGCAAGTGGATGGCCTCTACCGTCCAGGAGAAGGATATCAAAAAGCTTCAGGAGGCCGGGTACCTGGCCAAGGAAACCGGCCACCGTCTTCCGACGGCGGGACAGATTGTCCCCACTCCGGAGCCCCATGAGAGGGTCGTGTTCCTCCCTCATTTTGTCTGCGGGCTCGGGTTTCCCCTTCACCCATTTGTTCGCGGCATCATGTATTATTACGGGATCGATTTTCATGATCTATCCCCCAATTCCTTCCTCAACATCTCAACATTTATCGTCGTGTGCGAGGCCTTTCTCCGCATCTCGCCACACTTCGGTTTGTGGCTGAAGATCTTCAATGTGAAGCCCAATGTGGTGAACGGCGAGCACGCCGAGTGCGGAGGCGCCATGGTGAGCAGGATGCCCAAGGTCACATGGCTGACAGGTACTTTCAATGATCCTGTCAAGGAGTGGTAGCAGCAGTGGTTCTACATTACTGAGCTGCACGGCAAAAAGTGGGTCGCTGCTCCCGAATTCCGATCTGGAGCCCCTTTGCGGCTTATGTCCTGGCCCAAAAAGGGCTTGAACTGGTCTTCGTTCGACGAACTGTCGGCGCTCCAGGCATGCATCAAAGGTATGGAAGATAAGGTCATCAAGCTTGTCGACGTAGTCCAGGTGATGTTGGTCTGCCTGGTTCTTCCTTGTCAGCACCAAGCCTGCAATTTGTGGGACTATGACCCTGCCGAGCACCAGACCCTGCGAGAGCTTTATCGCTCCTCACACAAGGACATCTGGAAGGTGCTTTTTAAGTCCGGCAAACCGTGGCCGGACTCTGCCGCGGACCGCGGGTACTAAAAGTCCCGCCCTGCAAGTCCGGTAAGTCATTATTATGTTTTCTCCATCCATATGTTTCATTGTCATATCCCGGAGAAGATGCTTTAACGTGCTTCCCACAATTATCCTAGGGATGGATGAAGAAGGCGGGGCAGATGGACGAAGAAGGCGGGGCGGATACATTGTCCAGCCCCGCTGCCAGAAGAACCAGTCGGACCGCTTTTGACGAAGATGCTGGTCCCGGCGCCTTACGAGGCGCCAAAGAAAGAGGCCCATAGAGAGGCCAAGGAGACCAGAAGCAGCCTCCGTCATCGCGATGCTTCAGACAAAAGATCCGAAGACTCCGATGCTCCTCTCTCCTCTGAAGAGGAAGAAGAGGAGGAAGAAGACGAGTCCCCCATGGGGGGAGGAAAGAAAAGGACGGCCTCCTCATCTCTGGAGGCCGAACTGCCAAAGAGGGGAAAAACTCCCCTGCCAGAGGCGTCCACCACAGCTACCGACAGCAGCCCAGAGTGGGATCCCAGGGCCCAGCCCCTGGAAAACTCGTGAGTACACGAAATCCGAACACACCTATGCGTCCAAGATTATTGATGCATAATAATTTAATTGGTGCCACACTTTTCCGCAGCCCGGTGAGGTCTCGCACCGAACAGTCCTCTTTAGAGGATTCATTGAGCTCAGAAGCCCTAGAGCGTGAGACGCCTCCGAGGGCCCCTTCCCCGAAGCTCGGTCATGACACCAAGGCGTCGTCCTAGAAGGACCTAGACCAAGAGGGGCATACCTCGGGGGACGGATATACGGGAGCGGCGGCTCACATGAGTGTCAACGGCGGGGGCGCTCTTGGATTTGGCCTACAACCGGACTGAAAGAGCAACCATGCCCTTAAATCATGTTTTGATGTTGATGACAATATACATGTAGGGGACTAACAATGGTTGTTAATTAAATCTCAGGTGTTAGTCCCCGGTTTCGCCGTCGTGTGTGGATCAAGAGCATACGAAGTAACTTTACTCAAGGATGAAGTATCAAAATTGATTTCATATTTATTTCCTTGAGTATAGGATCCCGCACTATTAAGAGGGGATCGATAGGGATAGTTTAAGTCTTGCTCATTTCACAAACATCCATCCCAATTATGCTATTATTCCATCTTTGTATTCTCTGGTATGGTTCTGTCTCTGGCCTGCCAGATGTCCGGGCTTGACCCTAGATGTCCGGGCTCACGGCGGATATCCGGGCCTTGCTATCCAGAATGCACTTATGCTGGTATCATTCGCCGGATGTCTGGCCCTCTATGCCGGATGTCCGGGCCCTCATGCTGCGCCGGATATCCGGGCTCTATCCCAGATGTCCGGCCTCTGCTACCCATGGAACAACTGTGTTTCTGTAACCCCTTAGTGATTGCGCCGGATGTCCGGCCATCTGCCGGATGTCCGGGCCTTCCTGATATGCCGGATGTCCGGGCTTGGGCCCCGGATGTCCGGCTCCTCCGTTTTCTGCTCTGCTTCTGCTTTGTTCCTTGAGTGCCTTTGCCAATCCGAATGTCCGGCCCCTAGCCCGGATGTCCGGCCTGCCCGTTCACTTACACTACAACGACCACATTTGTGCTCACACTATATATAGCCCTTCTCCCCCACGGGAGAGGGTGGAACACTTACTTTGAACAAACCCTACAACACATTTCTTACTCTCTCTCACTCCTCCACACCAAATCTTAGATCCCCAAGGGATTTGAGAGCATTTGAGAGAAGTTGTCCAATCAAGTGATAGATCCACTCCTTCTCCTTCTTTGCACCGAAGGAATCCATGATTTGAGCAAGTCTTGAGCTTTACCCCATCGTTCTTGTTACTCTTGGAGGTTGGAGACTCCTAGGCGGTAGGAGTCTTTCGGAGAGGAATCAAACTTTGTGATTACCCTCGGAAATGTTTGTGAGGGTTTGGAGACCACCCCAAGGTCTACCACTACTGGTTGAGAAACGCCTCCGTGGTGTTGTCTCAAAGGGAGAATAGGGTGAGCCTTCGTGGCGTTGGTGTGCCTTCGTGGTAACATCCACCTCTCCAACGGTGACTAGCTTCCCTCCAAGGAAGTGAACATCGACATACATCCTCGTCTCCCGGAGTTGCGGTTATTCCTAACCCTAACTCTCTACTTGTGGTTACTTGTCTCTTTGCACTTACTTACATCATATTGTGCCCACTTACTTATGTGCTTGTGTCACTTGCTTAGTACTTAATACTCACTTGCAATTGTTAGGCTCACCTTCATATTTCGCATTATTGCCTAAAATTGCTAAGTAATAATTAAAATTTGTAATTGTACCTATTCACCCCCCTCTAGGTCCATCTCGATCCTTTCAATTGGTATCAGAGCCTCCTGCTCTATTCTTGTGGCTTAACCGCCCTAGAGCGAGATGAACCTGGATGGGACTCCCCTGGTTGTAGATCCGAAGGATAAAGGCGAGGCTTCCTCTGAAGTCAAGTCCTTTACGTCTGAGGATCTGGAATGGGCCCTTGCTAAGCAAAAAGAGGAGCATGATGCTTCTCTTGAGGCCTTGGTCCAAATGAGATTAGCCACATTGTCCACGGTGCTTGCACCACTCTCGGGTGGTGCGGCTTCGAGGCCAACTGTGTCTGCTTCGTCACTTGGTCAACAACCTCCTAGCAATGAACATGCCAGTGTTCCTTGGCTTTATGCAAGACCTCAGGTTGAGAAACCAAGATATAATCCTCAAGGCAAACCTCCTTTACTTAGTGCCACTTCCGATTTTGCTTTGTGGAGAGTTGCTATGCAGGATCATCTTCGACATGGAAACGATGAGATGCTGGAGATCATGGAGTATGGTTATCATGTGGTTGATCCAAAGAACCCTACACCAAGAGAAATTTATGACAAGAATCTCAATGACACTGCAATCATGTGTATAAGGAGAGGTATGGATGAAAAGCAAAGGAGACCGTTCATACACATCACAAGTGCCAAGGAACTATGTGAAAGTATTATAAGATCCAAGACTGGCACCTCTACCCTCCGGAGTGCTCAATATGAAATTGCCAAGGGGAAATTGCAAAACTTTTGTATGGAGAAAGGTGAAACCCCCAATCAACTCCATGAGCGTCTCATGACTCTCACTGCCGACATTGAGTCATGTGAGTGTGACAAGACACAAGATGGATTCAACATGACTAAGCGATTCCTTGTGGATAAGTTGCTTCATGCTCTTGCCCCATATCACCATCAAATGGTGTGGGACATAAGACAACACCATACATTCAAGCAAATGACTACAGATGACATCATATCCACCTTCCAACTATTTGAAGAGTCAAAGGCTAATGCCAAAAAACATCTTGCCATGCATGGTACCCCATCATCAAAGATCAATCTTGCATTGAAGGCCAAGCATGTATGTGAAGATGAGCAAAGTGAAGAAGAAGAATAAGAAGATGATGATGAAGATGGTGATGAGATTGAATCCGATGATGGCCCTTCATATGAAGACATGGCTCTCTTTGTCAAGAAGTTTAGCGGGAAAATTCAAGGGAAGATTTCAAAAGAAGAAAGTAAGAAAATGCTACAACTGTGAGGAAACCAACCACTTCTCCAATGAGTGCCCTTATGAGAAGAGAGAAGATAAACCAAGGTTTCCCAAGACCTTTCCCAAGAATAAGTTGCCAAATCCTTTGAACTCCAAGCTTAAGAAGAGAGATGGGAAAGCAATGGTTGCTCAAGAAGAATCCGATCTGGATGATGTTAGTGGTGTTGCCGGAGTTGCTCAAGACTCTCAAAACACTTTGAGGTTAGTAAACAAGAGTGGTGATGTGGTCACCTACAACTACATGAAAGACTACAAGGGCAACGCTCACAAGTGCCTAATGGCAAAGGCTGATACGTCTCCAATATATCTACTTTTCCAAACACGTGTGCCCTTGTTTTGGACTCTAACTTGCATGATTTAAATGGAACTAACCCAGATTGATGCTGTTTTCAGCAGAATTACCATGATGTTGTTTCATGTGTAGAAAATAAAAGTTCTCGGAATGACCTGAAAATCCTCGGAGACAAGTTTCAGAAAATATAAAAAATGCCCGCAAAAGATGAAGACCAGGGGGCCCACACCCTGTCCACGAGGGTGGGGGCGCGCCCACCCCCTCTGGGCACGCCCCCCTGTCTCGTGGGCCCCTTGCAGCTCCGCCGACCTCAACTCCAACTCCATATATTCCGTCTCGCAGAGAAAAAAATCAGAGAGGAAGTTTCATCGCGTTTTACGATACAGAGCCGCCGCCAAGCCCTAATCTCTCTTGGGAGGGGTGATCTGGAGTCCGTTCGAGGCTCCGGAGAGGGGGATTCGTCGCCATCGTCATCATCAACCATCCTCCATCACCAATTTCATGATGCTCACCGCCGTGCGTGAGTAATTCCATCGTAGGCTTGCTGGACAGTGATGGGTTGGATGAGATTTATCATGTAATCAAGTTAGTTTTGTTAGGGTTTGATCCCTAGTATCCACTATGTTCTGAGATTGATGTTGCTATGACTTTCCTATGCTTAATGCTTGTCACTAGGGCCCGAGTGCCATGATTTCAGATCTAAACCTATTATGTTTTCGTGAATATATGTGTGTTCTTGATCCTATCTTGCAAGTCTATAGTCACCTATTATGTGTTATGATCCGACAACCCCGAAGTGACAATAATCGGGATACTTCTCGGTGATGACCGTAGTTTGAGGAGTTCATGTATTCACCATGTGTTAATGCTTTGGTCCGGTTCTCTGTTAAAAGGAGGCCTTAATATCCCTTAGTTTCCGCTAGGACCCTGCTGCCACGGGAGGGTAGGACAAAAGATGTCATGCAAGTTCTTTTCCATAAGCACGTATGATTATATTCGGAATACATGCCTACATTACATTGATGAATTGGAGCTAGTTCTGTGTCACCCTATGTTATAGCTATTACACGAGGAATCACATCCGACATAATTATCTATCACTGATCCATTGCCTACGAGCTTTTCATATATTGTGTTGTGCTTATTTACTTTTCCGTTGCTATTGTTACAATCACTACAAAACCCAAAAATATTACTTTTGCTATCTTTACCTTTACCACTGTTACCATTACTATCATACTACTTTGCTACTAAATACCTTGCTGTAGATACTAAGTTATCCAGGTGTGGTTGAATTGACAACTCAACTGCTAATACTCAAGAATATTCTTTGGCTCCCCTTATGTCGAATCAATAAATTTGGGTTGAATACTCTACCCTCGAAAGCTGTTGCGATCCCCTACACTTGTGGGTTATCAAGACTAATTTCTGGCGCCGTTGCCGGGGAGCATAGCTCTATCCTCTGAGTCACTTGGGATTTATATCTGTTGATCACTATGAAGAACTTGAAAGATCAAAGAACTAAATTTATCCCTCAACTACGAGGGGAGGTAAGGAATTGCCATCTAGCTCTGCACTAGATTCTCCTTCTATTATGAATAAGCTTGCGACACCTAAACCTGCTGCTGCTATGAATTCTGATATGTCGCATGTTATTGATGATGCCACTTCTGCTATGCATGATACTTATGATGAAACTACTTCTATGCTCGATACTACTGTGCCATTAGGCGAATTTCTTGATGAACAACTTACTAGGGCTAGGTAGAATGAAATTATTGAAAATGAAATTATTGATGAAAGTGATGATGAAGGTTCTCCTCCTATATATGAATTGCTTGTTGTTCCTGAGGGTTATCATGGATGAAGAAACTGCAAGAGATTTTCTTGCTTGCAATGATAGATCAGATCTTAAGAAATTGTTAGCTATGCTGAAACAAAAGACTCTAAATGCTAAGATGAAACATGACCCTGCTTGTGCCACTTCACCTATCTTTGTTACCGATAAGGAATATGAATTCTCTGTTGATCCTGAGATTATTGCTTTAGTTGAATCCGATCCTTTTTATGGCACTGAATCTGAAACTGTTGTGGCACATCTCACCAAGTTAAATGATATAGCCACCCTGTTTACTAATGATGAGACGTCTCGCTATTATTACATACTTAAGATATTTCCGTTCTCATTAAAGGGTGATGCTAAGACTTGGTTTAATTCTCTTGATCCTGGTTGTGTGCGTAGTCCCCAGGATATGATTTATTACTTCTCTGCTAAATATTTTCCTGCTCATAAGAAACAAGCTGCCTTGCGGGAAATATATAATTTTGTGCAAATCAAAGAAGAGAGTCTCCCACAAGCTTGGGGGAGGCTTCTCCGATTACTTAATGCTTTGCCTGATCATCCACTTAAGAAAAATGAAATACTTGATATCTTCTATAATGGACTAACTGATGCTTCCAAGGACCCCTTGGATAGTTGTGCTGGTTGTGTTTTCAGGGAAAGAACAGTCGAGGAAGCTGAGTTATTATTGAACAATTCAGCTTAAATAATTGGACTCTTCCTGAGCCAATTCCTGAGGCAATTCCTGAACCAATTAAGCCAACTCCTGAGCCTATTCCTAAACCTACTCCGAAGAAGAGAGGTGTTCTATTTCTTAGTCCTGAGGATATGCAAGAGGCAAAGAAATCAATGAAAGAGGACGGTATTTAAGCTGAAGACGTTAAGAATTTACCTCCTATTGAAGAAATACATGGTCTTAATATACTGCCTGTTGAATAAACACATTGTCTTGGTAACCCGACACAAGTAGTAAAGGTAAATTCTCTCTATAGATATGATAAAGATGAAATCCCGTCTACTAAATTTCATAGTCCATGCTTAGATGAATTTGATGATTTCAAGGATAGACAAGCAAAATTCAATGATTATGTTGGTAGACAATTGAAGAATAATGCTTATATGATAGGATGCTTGAATGATTATATAGCTAGAGTTAAAGATGAACTTAAACTCACTAGTAAACATGCTTCTATGATTGCTACTCAAGCTGAACAAGTACTTAAGGCTCAGAATGAATTGCTAGTTGAATTAAATAATAAACATGACTTTGCTGTTAGAGTGGCTACTAGAACTGGTAAAATGACTCAGGAACCATTGTATCCTGAAGGCCACCCTAAGAGAATTGAACAAGATTCTCAGAATAATAATCTAGATGCTCCTAGTTCTTCTAAGAAGAAGAAAAAGAAGAAGAATAGGACTTTGCATGCTTCTAGTGAACCTAATGAAGAAACCCATGAGAATCCTAATAATACTTCTATCTCTGATGCTGAAACACAATCCGGAGATGAACATGAACCTAATGATAATGCTAATAATGATGTTCATGTAGATGCACAACCTAGTTGTTGGGGAACGTTGCATAAAATAAAAAATTTCTACGTTCACCAAGATCAATCTATGAGTTCATCTAGCAACGAGAGAGAGAGATGCTTCTACATACCCTTGTAGATTGCATGCGGAAGCGTTCAAGAGAATGGGGTTGAGGGAGTCGTTCTCGTCATGATCCAAATCACCGGAGATCCTAGCGCCGAACGGACGGCACCTCCGCGTTCAACACACGTACAGTCAGTGTGATGTCTCCTCCTTCTTGATCCATCAAGGGGGGAAGGAGATCTTGATGAAGATCCAGCAGCACGACGGCGTGGTGGTGGATGCAGCAGGACTCTGGCAGGGCTTCGCCAAGCAACTACGGGAGGAGGAGGTGTAGCAGGGAGGGGAGGGAGGCGCCAGGGTGTTGGGTGCGGCTGCCCTCCCACCCCCTCTTTATATAGGGACCCCAGGGGGAGGCGCCGGCCCTAGAGATGGGATCTCTAGGGGGGCGGCGGCCAAGGGGGGTGGAGTGCCCCCCAAGGCAAGTGGAGGCGCCCCCTCCCCTAGGGTTCCCAACCCTAGGCGCAGAGGGGGGCCCAGGGGGGGCGCACCATCCTACTAGGGGCTGGTTCCCCTCCCACTTTAGCCCATGGGGCCCTCCAGGATAGGTGGCCCCACCCGGTGGACACCCGGGACCCTTTTGGTGGTCTCGGTACAATACCGGTGGACCCCAAAACTTTCCCGATGGCCGAAACTCGACTTCCCATATATAATTCTTTACCTCCGGACCATTCCGGAACTCCTCATGACATCCGGGATCTCATCCGGGACTCCGAACAACTTTCGGTTTGCTGCATACTCATATTCATACAACCCTAGCGTCACTGAACCTTAAGTGTGTAGACCCTACGGGTTCGGGAGACATGCAGACATGACCGAGACGGCTCTCCAGTCAATAACCAACAGCGGGATATGGATACCCATGTTGGCTCCCACATGCTCCTCGATGATCTCATCGGATGAACCACAATGTCGAGGATTTAAGCAACCCCGTATACAATTCCCTTTGTCAATCGGTATGTTACTTGCCCGAGATTCGATCGTCGGTATCCCAATACCTCGTTCAATCTCGTTACTGGCAAGTCACTTTACTCGTACCGTAATGCATGATCCCGTGACAAGACACTTGGTCACTTTGAGCTCATTATGATGATGCATTACCGAGTGGGCCCAGAGATACCTCTCCGTCATACGGAGTGACAAATCCCAGTCTCGATCCGTGTCAACCCAACAGACACTTTCGGAGATACCTGTAGTGCACCTTTATAGTCACCCAGTTACGTTGTGACGTTTGGTACACCCAAAGCACTCCTACGGTATCCGGGAGTTACACGATCTCATGGTCTAAGGAAAAGATACTTGACATTGGAAAAGCTCTAGCAAACGAACTACACGATCTTTGTGCTATGCTTAGGATTGGGTCTTGTCCATCACACCATTCTCCTAATGATGTGATCCCGTTATTAATGACATCCAATGTCCATAGTCAGGAAACCATGACTATCTGTTGATCAACGAGCTAGTCAACTAGAGGCTTACTAGGGACACATTGTGGTCTAAGTATTCACACGTGTATTACGATTTCCGGATAATACAATTATAGCATGAATAAAAGACAATTATCATGAACAAGGAAATATAATAATAATCCTTTTATTATTGCCTCTAGGGCATATTTCCAACAGTCTCACACTTGCACTAGAGTCAATAATCTAGTTACATTGTGATGAATCGAACACCCATAGAGTTCTAGTGTTGATCATGTTTTGCTCGCGGAAGAGGTTTAGTCAATGGATATGCGACATTCAGATCCATATGTACTTTGCAAATATCTATGTCTCCATCTTGAACATTTTCACGGATGGAGTTGAAACGACGCTTGATGTGCCTGGTCTTCTTGTGAAACCTAGGCTCCTTGGTAAGGGCAATAGCTCCAGTGTTGTCACAGAAGAGAGTGATTGGCCCCAACGCATTGGGTATGACTCCTAGGTCGGTGATGAACTCCTTCATCCATATTGCTTCATGTGCTGCCTCGGAGGCTGCCGTGTACTCCGCTTCACATGTAGATCCCGCCACGACGCTCTGCTTGCAATTGTACCAGCTTACTGCTCCACGATTCAACATATACACGTATCCAGTTTGTGACTTAGAGTCATCCAGATCTGTGTCGAAGCTAGCGTCGACGCAACCCTTTACGACGAGCTCTTCGTCACCTCCATAAACGAGAAACATGTCCTTTGTCCTTTTCAGGTACTTAAGGATATTCTTGACCGCTGTCCAGTGTTCCTTGCCGGGATTACTTTGGTACCTTCCTACCAAACCTACGGCAAGGTTTACATCAGGTCTGGTACACAACATGGCATACATAATAGATCCTATGGCTGAGGCATAGGGGATGACACTCATCTCTTCTTTATCTTCTGCCGTGGTCAGGCATTGAGCCGAGCTCAATCTCACACCTTGCAATACAGGCAAGAACCCTTTCTTGGACTGATCCATTTTGAACTTCTTCAAAATCTTATCAAGGTATGTGCTTTGTGAAAGACCTATGAGGCGTCTTGATCTATCCCTATAGATCTTGATGCCTAATATGTAAGCAGCTTCTCCAAGGTCCTTCATTGAAAAACACTTATTCAAGTAGGCCTTAATGATGTCCAAAAGTTCTATATCATTTCCCATCAAAAGTATGTCATCTACATATAATATGAGAAATGCTACAGAGCTCCCACTCACTTTCTTGTAAACGCAGGCTTCTCCATAAGTCTGCATAAACCCAAACGCTTTGATCATCTCATCAAAGAGAATGTTCCAACTCCGAGATGCTTGCACCAGCCCATAAATGGATCGCTGGAGCTTGCATACCTTGTTAGCATTCGTAGGATCGACAAAACCCTCTGGCTGCATCATATACAGTTCTTCCTTAAGATAGCCGTTAAGGAATGCCATTTTGACGTCCATCTGCCATATCTCATAATCATAGTATGCGGCAATTGCTAACATGATTCAGACGGACTTCAGCTTCGCTACGAGAGAGAAAGTCTCATCATAGTCAACCCCTTGAACTTGCCGATAACCCTTAGCGACAAGTCGAGCTTTATAGATGGTAACATTACCATCTGCGTCCGTCTTCTTCTTAAAGATCCATTTGTTTTCTATCACTCGCCGATCATCGGGCAAGTCTGTCAAAGTCCATACTTTGTTTTCATACATGGATTCTATCTCAGATTGCATGGCTTCAAGCCATTTGTTGGAATCTGGGCCCGCCATCGCTTCTTCATAGTTCGAAGGTTCACCGTTGTCTAACAACATGATTTCCAGGACAGGGTTGCCATACCACTCTGGTGTGGAACGTGTCCTTGTGGACCTACGAAGTTCAGTAGCAACTTGATCCGAAGTACCTTGATCATCATCATTAATTTCCTCTCCAGTTGGTGCAGGCACCACAGGAACATTTTCCTGAGCTGCACTACTTTTCGGTTCAATAGGTAGTACTTCATCGAGTTCTACTTTCCTCCCACTTACTTCTTTCAAGAGAAACTCTTTTTCCAGAAAGGATCCATTCTTGGCAACAAAGATCTTTCCCTCGGATCTTAAGTAGAAGGTATACCCAATGGTTTCCTTAGGGTATCCTATGAAGACGCATTTTTCCGACTTGGGTTCGAGCTTTTCAGGTTGAAGTTTCTTGACATAAGCATCACATCCCCAAACTTTTAGAAACGACAGCTTAGGTTTCTTTCCAAACCATAATTCATACGGTGTCGTCTCAACGGATTTAGACGGAGCCCTATTTAAAGTGAATGTAGCTGTCTCTAGAGCGTATCCCCAAAATGATAACGGTAAATCGGTAAGAGACATCATAGATCGCACCATATCCAATAGAGTGCGATTACGACGTTCGGACACACCATTACGCTGAGGTGTTCCAGGCGGCGTGAGTTGTGGAATGATTCCACATTTTCTTAAGTGCGTACCAAATTTGTGACTTAAATATTCTCCTCCACGATCTGATCGTAAGAACTTTATTTTTCGATCATGTTGATTCTCTACTTCATTCTGAAATTCCTTGAACTTTTCAAATGTCTCAGACTTGTGTTTCATCAAGTAGACATACCCATATCTACTTAAGTCATCAGTGGAGTGAGAACATAACGATATCCTCCGCGAGCCTCAACGCTCATTGGACCACACACATCAGTATGTATGATTTCCAATAAGTTGGTTGCTCGCTCCATTGTTCCGGAGAACGGAGTCTTGGTCATTTTGCCCATGAGGCATGGTTCGCATGTGTCAAATGATTCATAATCGAGAGACTCTAAAAGTCCATCAGCATGGAGCTTCTTCATGCGCTTGACACCAATGTGACCAAGGCGGCAGTGCCACAAGTATGTGGGACTATCGTTATCAACTTTACATCTTTTGGTATTCACACTATGAATATGTGTAACATTACGTTCGAGATTCATTAAGAATAAACCATTGACCATCGGGGCATGACCATAAAACATATCTCTCATATAAATAGAACAACCATTATTCTCGGATTTAAATGAGTGGCCATCTCGCATTAAACGAGATCTAGATACAATGTTCATGCTCAAACTTGGCACTAAATAACAATTATTGAGGTTTAAAACTAACCCCGTAGGTAAATGTAGAGGTAGCATGCTGTCACACCCTAGCTAGTTCATGCATTAGAGTGTTGCATCATGTTTATTCTTTCAACAGAAACTTGAAATGGGGATGTCAGAACCCCCAGCCCCTCTGAAACCACTAGGGTTTACTAAAAATAATTTCAATGAACCTGAAATGCCCTTCTGAAATGTCCATCATTTTTGTTTAGGTTCAGAACCTCTACCAAAAGTGATGCACAGTTTTCTAGGTCATCCTAAGGTCTTTGAATTAACTCATAAGTATTTGAGTTTGGGCATTTAAATTATATAAAATATTTTGAATGCTCAAATATTCCCAAACTAAAATGTTCCTTGCTGGAAATATTCCAACTAAGGACCAGGTGCAGTTTGGTGATTTTAGGAGTTGTCTAAGTATTTTTAATAAGTCCACAAACTTACAGAATAATAATAGAAACAGGGAAATAGGAAATACTTACCTGGCGCCTACTAACCGGCCCACCTGCCGGCCCAGCCCAGTTGCCGCGCCAGCGAGCTGCTTGGCTCGGCCAGCCAGGCAGGCAGGTGCTCGGCGGCGAGCACCGCATGGGTGCCACGCACCTGGTCGCCGCCTCGCCGCTCCCCTCGTCCAGCTGATGACGGGGATCGCTTCCCCTCTCTCCCCTGAACCCCCCAGACATCTCCTCTCCTCCCCAGCTCCTCACCCTCGCTCTCCCACGCCATGGCCACCGCCACCGCCGCCGCACCTTCGCCATAGACGCGCTCTCCGTCAACCTCGCGCCGCGCCTCCGTGTACAGGAGCTCCACCACCCTCCTCTCCTTCGAGCAAGCCAAGCCCCGAGCGCTCGCGTGCCCCGAAGCCACCGTGCTGACCTCGACCGAACCGCCATCGCCGGAGATCCCCTTCACCGTCACCGTCGCACCAGTTCGTCCCCGACCTCGTCGTCTACTCCCTCGGGATCACCGTGAGCCTAGCTACCTCTCCCCCCTTTCCTTTTCCACTCTCGAGCCCCGTAGCGACTGCACGAAGATCACCCGCATGCACCGCCGCGGAGATCGTTGCCGACGTGCTCCCGGCCATCCTCCGGTCACCTCTCGGTGTCCATCGCATTCACCACGTCACTTAGGGTCTAACCATACACTCCTCGCACCTCACCGCACGCCCTAGCCCCGAGTTCGTCTCCACCCGAACTCCGGCGGCCGCCTAGGTCATCGCCGGCGCCGATTCCGGCCACCCCGACCCCAACTAACTCCACCAAGAGCTGCGGTTTGTCCCCAGCTCCACTTAGATGCCTTCCGCGACCCATTTGGTGGCCGGAACGGCCAAAATCACTTCCGCCGCCGTGTCGGGCTTGCCGGCGGCTAAACGCCGGTGCAGCCGACTTGACTTTGACCACGGGTGGGCCCTGGTTGACTCTGTTGAGTCAATGACAAGTGGGGCCCCCTCTGCTAATTAGCCCACATTAGTTTAAACTAATTTTAGTTAGTTAATTAAACTCCTAACATGCGGGACCCACTGGTCAGTTTGACCTGGACCGGTCTGTTGACTTGCTGAGGTCAGCATGACTTCATGCCGACACAGTAATCCTTTTTTGGAATTAAAATAAATCTAAAATGATTTATAAATTTCAGAAAATGTTCTAAACTTCAAAAATTCATAGTAATTCAACCATAGCTCCAAATGCAAAGTTTTATATATGAAAAATGATCAGAAAAATCCAATCTATCCATCTGTACTGGTTTCATGCATGTTTAAACAAGCTAACCTACTGTTTATTGTAGAACAAGTTAAAGCACTTATAAGGGCCATGTATGAGTTTGGAACTTGAATCTTTGATTCAAAATGGTTCAAACCCATCTGGTTTTAGTTGCATTAGCCCAACACACTCATATTGCCATGTTTCATGCATGCATCATATTGTTGCATATTGTTTGGTAATGTTGTGTATCGGTGCTCTTTGCGGCAGGTTCTGCCTCCGAGGAGTACCACGATTACCCTAACGAAGAACAATATCAGTGCATTGACCCATCAGGCAAGCAACCAACCATTTGATCATATCGATACAATCCCATGTTCTCGCTCCTGCTCTCTTTTACTGCATTAAGACAACGCGTTTCAAACTGCTGTGTGCTACGGTAGTTGAACCCATTTCCTCTGCATGACCTGTCATTGCCACGGTAACTAGATGAAACCCACTAGCATGTGTAGGAGTTGTTTGAGCCATATGTATGTGTTGTTCCTACCTTGCTATGCCTGCTATGCTTAGAGTCGTGTCAGGTCTGGTTCATCTGGGTGATGGGCTAGAGTGAAATGATCATGCCGGTAATGAGAGTGATGTGGTGAACACGATTTGGTAAAGGTATCGATGAAAGGCCATGTAGGAGTACATGGTGGGTTGTTTCATTGAAGCCGACCTTAAGCACTGAGATCTGTATGCGTGATTTAAGATTCAGCTACTACCATGCATTGGGCCCTGAAATATGACCCCGCTCGACTTCTTATTCACTTTAGTCCTCTGTCCAGGAGTTGCAAGTAGTTTCTGGTGTTTGTAGCCTACTGGAGGCCGTGGACAGCGCTGACCGTAGGGGTGGGCTGTGATGCGGTAGGTACGTGGCTGGGTGTACCGAATACCCGTTAGGTATCTCGGGAACCCTGTACACATCGTTCGGGGCCGTATGGGAAACCTCGGCCGGACTCCCTGCGGATGGAACCTGGATAGGCGATAAACCTGGACTAGAGACTTAGGTGTTTAGGTAGGTCGTGGTCTACACCCACGTCGGCTTTCGCTTGAAGTCTGCCGAGCACATGTCGTGTGCAGACGCTAAGTGGTGGAAACATGTGTGAAGAAGTACACCCCTGCAGGGTTAACATAATCTATTTTAATAGCCGCGTTCGCGGTAAAGGACTACTTGGTTGCCTATACAGTTCATAGACAAGTAAATGGATACTACTAAAAACCTCAAGATAAGCGTGAGTGCCGAGGATGGCTCTTCCGTAGGATGACGGAGGTGGATCCTCGGTGGTGTATTGAAGTGGTGAGTAGTGGACTCGTGTGCGCAAAACCATTTCAAGTTGGTGTATCGTAGGATAGCTTAGCCAAGAGTCAAAGCTGGCTTGCTGCAATAACCCCACCAACCCTCCTTGATAATGTGCATGTATGTAGGATCTGATGTAAGTCTTGCTGAGTACCTTTGTACTCATGTTGCTTTAATTTACATTTTCAGAAGATGCTGCAACCCCTTCTGATGGGTTCTTCGTAGACGTTGACATCGATGAGTAGACTGAGGCCCAGGTGGTGACCCTAAGCTTGTGAAGGACCACGTAGTATAGCCAGGCTTTCCAAGCCTCTTTTATTTTACTAGTTGTCTGTACCCAGACAAGTTACTTCCGCTGTTGGCTTGTATGTGTGTATGACTTGAATGCTGGGTCGTGTGACCCGTACTTGTGTGTATGTTATGTATGGCTCTCTGAGCCTTAAATAAAGTACTTGTGTTGTAGAGTCATGTTGTGATGCCTTGTTGTATTTGCAAATATCGAGCATATTGTGTGTATGATTGAAATGCTTGGTATGTGTGGGATCTGACTATCTAGTTGTTTATTCTTAGTAGCCTCTCTTACCGGGAAATGTCTCCTAGTGTCTCCACTGAGCCTTGGTGGCTTGCTATGCTCCGGAACACTTAGGCTGGCCGGCATGTGTCCTTCTTCGTTCATGTGTCTGTCCCTTCGGGGAAATGTCACGCGATGGATACCGGAGTCCTGTTAGCCCGCTACAGCCCGGTTTACCGGAGTCCTGCTAGCCCAGTGCTACAGCCCGGATTCACTTGCTGCTGACCGACACGTTCGATGTTGGGTCATGGATGCCTGTCCCTGTAAGTCTGTGCCACTTTGGGTTTACGCCTAGCCATGTCAGCCCGGGCTCTTTACCATATGGATGCTAGCGACACTATAATATATGTGTGCCAAAAGGCACAAACGGTCCCGGGCAAAGGTGAGACTACACCCGTGGGAATACCGTGCGTGAGGCCGCAAAGTGATATGAGGTGTTACATGCTAGATCGATGTGGCATCGAGTCGGGGTCCTGACAGCGTTGGCATCAGAGCCGGACTGCCTGTAGGTTCTCCAAGCTAAACTGGTCGATGTTGAGTCTAGAAATTCTTTAGTTATATGTAGGGGAATTGATTGTGGGATTGGACGTAAGGCTCTTTTTACTCCTTTATCTCATAACATTCTGATCCGAGTCAGTCTATTCTTCCACCGGGGGTTAAGGACTAGGATCTCTCCTCTCTATCAGGTTCACGTGTTACTAATCAATAGTACCTTATAGGTTTGATGGTTACAAGCCTAGTTCAGTGCTACTACCCCATTATGTTGCTAAGATGGATCCAGAACCTTGATATGATGTTGTTGAGTGTCTATGAAATTTTTTGTCAAATGCCTCAAAATCCTTGTTGAGTATTTACAGCCGTTATGCTGTCCAATTTCTGCTAGGAATCTTAATGTCCTGTGTTATCTTGTTCCAGATGGCGACCCGTCCTCAGAATCAAGTGGTTCATTTGACTCGATGTCTAGATGTACCCGGCCATACTGCCATGTTGGTCAGGGTAATGACTGAGGCAGGGTACCGTTGGTATCCTGAGTACACGGTCGAAGAGCAATTCCGAGACTTTAATCAAAGTCAATATCTTTGCACTGTCAGGATATTCCCATCTTATCCTGGATCTACCGAGCCCCTTCACTGCTCCTATGGACTCGGGGTTACTATTGAGATGGTTGTGCAGGATGATGCCTACTCTATGATGACCATCATGCGAGTCAGGACTGGCCTATTTCGGGACTCTGACTTTCGGTATATGCCAGCTTCACTCCCGGGAGCACAAGGGTATCTCCAGGCTATCTATGATGACTCCACTCAGGAGGATTCACGGACTCGCACCACTGCATAGTTGCTTGAAGACAAGGACCGTGAAAATCGGGCCTTGAGACTAGAGCTTTTCAATACCCGTGCTGATCATTGGGCCACTTTGACTCGGTTTGCACCGGCCGTGCAAGCTGGATATATGGACATGCGAGATCTCTATCCTGTGAGATCTGCTCTGCCAGACGTGATGGATTGGCGTGATGTAGGAGGCATCACCCCACCTCGTGGTCCTCGTAGGCCACCATTTGTTGGTCCAAGACCTCATCCTAGCCCCTATGGTCCACAAGCTCCACGGGACCGACTGTTTCCGGATGATCACGTTGAGCTTCCAGGCTATGGAGGTGACTTCTATGAAGACTACTACGGAGCTGTCTGAGCTAGTAGTAGTATCACTAGTATCGTACTAGTTGTATCGTCCACCGTCCTGCGTGACTCGTGGGATATGACTTAGCTTGTACCGCCTTCCGGAGGTGTAGAAAAATAATGTATAGGAGCTCGGAATGCCTCCGATGAGATGTAATCCTATTTCACCGTAGCAGTACTTTGTTTGGTTCTGTACTAAACCTTGTATGGTGTGTATGACGATGGAATAAAAGAAGCAGTTTCTGTATCTACCATGTCATACGGATGATCATCTTACATTCCAAGTTATCCGTTACCTTCTACATTTCTATGTCAGAATCCTATCATCCTGGACTAAACCATTGTCTTATTTTCCTAGGATGGTTAACACCCGCACCAACCCTGCTCCCCCAGAGCAGGCCGAAGGCAGCAGAGCTGGAGGAACAAACCTGCCTCACCCTCCCTCTTTGGCCGAAGTTATGCTGGAAGCCGAGAGAAACAAGCGGGAGACTAACCGTTTGTTGGAGCGCATCAAGCAAAACACAGCACACCATCAGATGAATAACTTGTTATCACTCAGTGATTTCATCAAGTTACATCCACCCACCTTGCATCACTCCATCGAGCCTCTCGACGCTGATGAGTGGCTTCGCAGTATTACTCACAAACTGCGTTCTGCGCTAGTAGCTGAGGCTGATAAGGTCACCTTTGCTGCATATCATCTTGAAGGCCCCGCCAGTCTATGGTGGGAGAACTATGGAGCTATGCGCCCAGCGGGCCATGTCACTACTTGGGCTGAATTCAACGAGGCTTTCCGTGAACATCACATTCCGGAGGGTCTCATGGACCGTAAACGTGAGGAGTTCTGCAGTTTCACTCAAGGCTGACTCTCTGTGGATGCTTACAGCAGGGAGTTCGGTAACCTTGCACAATATGCAACTGAGGAAGTTTCCACTGATGCCAAGAAGCAAGCAAGGTTCCGTAAGGGACTTAGTCCTGAGCTTCGCCGCGACCTCCGTCTACATGAGTGCACATCTTTTCAGAAGCTTGTTAACAAAGCCATCAATGCTGAGTCTGGTCAGACTGATTATGAAGCAACACGCAAGCATGGCCGTGACATGGGTTCCTCATCCGGTGGTGGTCCACAGAAGCGCCGCGTGTGGGTGCCTAACACTGCCCTGCCACTCAGGTTCACACCGAGGCCATCCTTCCAGGCACCTCGCCCCACTCAACAGTTTGCATCAACCAAGCCCTATGGTGGTCCAACCAACAGTGCTTCTCCACGTACCAGTTCTGTGACTTGCTTTAAGTGTGGGGAATCAGGCCACTATCTGCGCGAGTGCCCCCAGACCAACCCCAACCAATCTGCAAAAGCTGTTGGCTGTGGCAAGCCGACAGGGAAAGCATTCTACACCAAGCCGGCCACCGCTGCACGTGGCCATGTCAATTGTATCTCTGCCGAAGAAGCTCAAGAGGATCCCAACGTCGTTCTTGGTACGCTCCTTGTTAATTGCCACCCGGCATCTGTTCTTTTAGATACTGGAGCATCTCATTCTTTCATATCCGAAAATTATGCTCGTTTGCATAACACCGCATTCTGTGACATGCCGTCCACTATGGAAATTTCTACTCCTGGTTCTAGATGGCAAACCTCTAGAGTAAGCCATGGAAATGAAATTCAAGTCGACAAACTTGTTTTTCTCGCATCTTTGATAGCTCTCAAATCTTCGGATATTAATATCATTTTGGGCATGGACTGGATGTCAGCCCATCATGCTAAAATTGATTGTTTCTCTAGGACTGTCCAACTCACACATCCTTCGGGGAAGATAGTCAATGTCTTGACCCGAGTGGCCAAGCGACAGCTATATTCTCTTAACGCCAGTCCTTTGCCAGACCTTGAGGACGTTCTGGTAGTCCGTGACTTTCCGGATGTCTTCCCAGAAGAATTGCCAGGTGTTCCACCTGACAGAGATGTCGAATTCGTGATAGATCTCATCCCAGGAACTGTCCCGATTGCTAGAAGACCCTATAAGATGGCACCACTAGAACTAGCCGAGCTTAAGAAACAACTCGATGAGTCCTTGAAAAAGGGTTTCATCCGACCTAGTTCGTCTCCATGGGTTTGCCCCGTCCTCTTCGTCAAGAAGAAGGATGGTACGGACCGGATGATTGTAGATTATCGGCCAGTCAACCTGGTCACAATCAAGAACAAGTATCCGCTCCCCAGGATCAACGACCTGTATGATCAGCTCGCTGGATCCTTAGTCTTCTCTAAAATGGATTTGAGATTGGGCTATCATCAAATCAAAATCCGGAACGGGGACATTCCTAAAACGGCCTTTGTTACTCGTTATGGCCAATACGAGTACACCGTCATGTCCTTCGGTTTCACCAACGCCCCAGCCACCTTTTCTCGGTTAATGAACTCAATCTTCATGGAGTATTTGGATAAATTCGTCGTGGTCTACCTCGATGATATACTCATCTACTCCAAGAACGAGGAAGAACATGCCGAACATCTAAGGCTTGTGTTGATGAAACTTCGAGAGCATCGCCTTTATGCCAAGTTCTCTAAATGTGAATTTTGGTTGCTAGAAGTGACCTAACTAGGACATGTAATTTCTGGTAAAGGTATTGCTGTTAACCCCGAGCGAGTTCAAGCCGTCCTTAATTGGACTCCACCTGAATCAGTCAAGCAAGTTCGGAGTTTCCTTGGCTTAGCGAGCTATTGTCGCTGCTTTGTCGAGAACTTCTCCAAAGTTGCCAAACCTCTAACTGAACTCCTCAAGAAAGATAAAAAGTTTGAGTGGACTCCACATTGTGAGCACAGCTTTCAGGAACTGAAAAGACGCCTGACATCTGCTCCCATATTGGTACCACCAGATTTCTCTAAGGACTTTGTTATTTATTGCGACGCCTCGCGACAAGGACTAGGTTGCATTCTCATGCAAGATCATCACGTAATTGCCTATGCTTCACGACAATTGCACCCACATGAGGAGAATTATCCTACTCATGATCTAGAGCTTGCAGCTATAGTCTATGCACTTAAAACCTGGCGACATTACCTCCTCGGTAATCGTTGCGAAATCTTCACCGATCACCAAAGTCTGAAGTACATCTTCACCCAACCGGATTTGAATCTCAGTTTAAGACGTTGGGTTGAGTTGATTACGGATTTCGACTTAGGGATAACTTACACCCCAGGAAAGGCCAACGTCATGGCTGATGCACTAAGTCGTAAATCTTATTGTAACAATCTGATGTTACAACAAAGTCAACCGCTTCTCCATGAGGAATTTCGGAAGCTTAACCTTCACATTGTTCCTCAAGGTTTTCTTTCCACCTTGGTGGCGAAACCTACTCTCGCGGATCAAATCATCGCTGCCCAAAAGCGAGATAAAGGAATATCTAGGATCAAGGAGAACATTGCTAGCGGAGGTGCTAGATGTTTCTCCACAAATGATCATGGTGTTGTGTATTTTGAGAACCGTTTAGTGGTTCCCAAGAACCAACATCTACGGCAGTTGATCCTTAAGGAGGCTCATGAATCTCCTCTCACCATTCATCCGATAGTACTAAGATGTATCAGGACCTACGCCAGAGGTTCTGGTGGACTAGGATGAAGAGAGACATTGCTCAGTTTGTTGCTAGTTGCGACGTCTGTCGTCGTGTAAAAGCAGAGCATCAATGGCCTGCTGGCACCCTTCAACCCTTAGCTATTCCTGAATGGAAATGGGACAAAATTGGTATGGATTTCATTACCGGTTTTCCCAGGACCAAGAGAGGGAATAACGCTATCTTCGTCGTTGTCGATCATCTTTCCAAAGTAGCCCACTTCTTACCTGTTCGCGAGAGTATAACCGCTAGTCAATTAGCAGACTTATACATCTCCCGAATAGTGTCTCTCCATGGTGTTCCACTGGAAATTAACTCGGATCGAGGAAGTCTCTTCACCTCTCAATTTTGGGAAAGTTTCCAAAATGCTATGGGAACCCGCCTTTCCTTCAACACTGCCTTTCACCCTCAATCAAGTGGTCAAGTAGAACGTGTCAATCAGATTCTAGAAGACATGCTTCGAGCTTCTGTTATCTCATTCGGAATGGATTGGGAGAAATGCCTTCCATTTGTTGAATTTGCTTATAACAACAGCTATCAATCTAGCTTGGGTAAAGCCCCTTTTGAAGATCTCTATGGACGAAGGTGTCGAACGCCTCTTAACTGGTCAGAAACCGGGGAAAGACAATTCTTTGGCCCGGACATGATCCAGGAAGTAGAGGAGCAAGTTCGCATTGTTCGTGAAAGGTTGAAAACAGCCCAATCTCGTCAAAAGAGTCAATACGACCGAAAACATAAGGCTATGACCTTTGAGGTTGATGAGAAGGCTTACCTTCGGGTTACTCCTCTGAAGGGAACCAATCGCTTCGGTATCAAGGGAAAATTGGCTCCTCGCTACATTGGACCCTTTCGCATTCTCGCTAAACGAGGAGAAGTTGCCTACCAATTGGAACTACCTCCGCATCTCTCCAGAGTCCACGACGTCTTCCACGTTTCTCAACTCAGGCGTTGCTTCCCGGATCCTATCCGTGGAGTGGACCACGAAACGCTTGATCTTCAAGATAACCTCACGTATCGAGAGTACCCCGTTCGTATCCTCAATCAAGCCGAGCGTACCAATCGACGTCATAATATCAAGTTTCTCAAGGTTTAATGGTCGCACCATTCTGAGAAGGAAGCAACTTGGGAAAGGGAGGATCGTCTTCGACTTGAGTACCCCGCCTTCTTTCCAGAGGAAACTAAATCTCGGGACGAGATTCTTTTGAGTGGGGGTGAGTTGTCACACCCTAGCTAGTTCATGCATTAGAGTGTTGCATCATGTTTATTCTTTCAACAGAAACTTGAAATGGGGATGTCAGAACCCCCAGCCCCCTCTGAAACCACTAGGGTTTACTAAAAATAATTTCAATGAACCTGAAATGCCCTTCTGAAATGTCCATCATTTTTGTTTAGGTTCAGAACCTCTACCAAAAGTGATGCACAGTTTTCTAGGTCATCCTAAGGTCTTTGAATTAACTCATAAGTATTTGAGTTTGGGCATTTAAATTATATAAAATATTTTGAATGCTCAAATATTCCCAAACTAAAATGTTCCTTGCTCGAAATATTCCAACTAAGGACCAGGTGCAGTTTGGTGATTTTAGGAGTTGTCTAAGTATTTTTAATAAGTCCACAAACTTACAGAATAATAATAGAAACAGGGAAATAGGGAATACTTACCTGGCGCCTACTAACCGGCCCACCTGCCGGCCCAGCCCAGCTGCCGCGCCAGCGAGCTGCTTGGCTCGGCCAGGCAGGCACGCAGGTGCTCGGCGGCGAGCACCACATGGGTGCCACGCACCTGGTCGCCGCCTCGCCGCTCCCCTCGTCCAGCTGATGACGGGGATCGCTTCCCCTCTCTCCCCCGAACCCCCTAGACATCTCCTCTCCTCCTCAGCTCCTCACCCTCGCTCTCCCACGCCATGGCCGACGCCACCGCCGCCGCACCTTCGCCGTAGACGCGCTCTCCGTCAACCTCCCGCCGCGCCTCCGTGTCTAGGAGCTCCACCACCCTCCTCTCCTTCGAGCAAGCCGAGCCCCGAGCGCTCACGTTCCCCGAAGCCACCGCGCTGACCTCGACCGAACGGCCATCGCCGGAGATCCCCTCCGCCGTCGCCGTCGCACCAGTTCGTCCCCGACCTCGTCGTCTACTCCCTCGGGATCACCGTGAGCCTAGCTACCTCTCCCCCTTTCCTTTTCCACTCTCGAGCCCCGTAGCGACTGCACGAAGATCACCCGCATGCACCGCCGCGGAGATCGTCGCTGACGTGCTCCCGGCCATCCTCCGGTCACCTCTCGGTGTCCATCGCACTCACCACGTCGCTTAGGGTCTAACCATACACTCCCCGCACCTCACCGCACGCCCTAGCCCTGAGTTCATCTCCACCCGAACTCCGGCGGCCGCCTAGGTCGTCGCCGGCGCCGATTCCGGCCACCCCGACCCCAACTAACTCCACCAAGAGCTGCGGTTTGTCCCCAGCTCCACTTAGATGCCTTCCGCGACCCATTTGGTGGCCGGAACGGCCAAAATCACTTCCGCCGCCGCGTCGGGCTTGCCGGCGGCTAAACGCCGGTGCAGCCGACTTGACTTTGACCATGGGTGGGCCCTGGTTGACTCTGTTGAGTCAATGACAAGTGGGGCCCCCTCTGCTAATTAGCCTAGATTAGTTTAAACTAATTTTAGTTAGTTAATTAAACTCCTGACATGCGGGACCCACTGGTCAGTTTGACCTGGACCGGTCTGTTGACTTGCTGAGGTCAGCATGACTTCATGCTGACGCAGTAATCCTTTTCTGGAACAAAAATAAATCTGAAATGATTTATAAATTTCAGAAAATGTTCTAAACTTCAAAAATTCATAGTAATTCAACCAAAGCTCCAAATGCAAAGTTTTATATATGAAAAATGATCAGAAAAATCCAATCTATCCATCTGTACTGGTTTCATGCATGTTTAAACAAGCTAACCTACTGTTTATTGTAGAACAAGTTAAAGCACTTATAAGGGCCATGTATGAGTTTGGAACTTGAATCTTTGATTCAAAATGGTTCAAACCCATCTGGTTTTAGTTGCATTAGCCCAACACACTCATATTGCCATGTTTCATGCATGCATCATATTGTTGCATATTGTTTGGTAATGTTGTGTATTGGTGCTCTTTGCGGCAGGTTCTGCCTCCGAGGAGTACCATGATTACCCTAACGAAGAACAATATCAGTGCATCGACCCATCAGGCAAGCAACCAACCATTTGATCATATCGATACAATCCCATGTTCTCGCTCCTGCTCTCTTTTACTGCATTAAGACAACGCGTTTCAAACTGCTGTGTGCTACGGTAGTTGAACCCATTTCCTCTGCATGACCTGTCATTGCCACAGTAACTAGATGAAACCCACTAGCATGTGTAGGAGTTGTTTGAGCCATATGTATGTGTTGTTCCTACCTTGCTATGCCTGCTATGCTTAGAGTCATGTCAGGTCTGGTTCATCTGGGTGATGGGCTAGAGTGAAATGATCATGCCGGTAATGAGAGTGATCTGGTGAACACGATTTGGTAAAGGTATCGATGAAAGGCCATGTAGGAGTACATGGTGGGTTGTTTCATTAACGCCGACCTTAAGCACTGAGATCTGTATGCGTGATTTAAGATTCAGCTACTACCATGCATTGGGCCCTGAAATATGACCCCGCTCGACTTCTTATTCACTTTAGTCCTCTGTCCAGGAGTTGCAAGTAGTTTCTGGTGTTTGTAGCCTACTGGAGGCCGTGGACAGCGCTGACCGTAGGGGTGGGCTGTGATGCGGTAGGTACGTGGCCGGGTGGACCGAATACCCGTTAGGTATCTCGGGAACCCTGTACACATCGTTCGGGGCCGTATGGGAAACCTCGGCCGGACTCCCTGCGGATGGAACCTGGATAGGCGATAAACCTGGACTAGAGACTTAGGTGTTTAGGTAGGTCGTGGTCTACACCCACGTCGGCTTTCGCTTGAAGTCTGCCGAGCACATGTCATGTGCAGACACTAAGTGGTGGAAACATGTGTGAAGAAGTACACCCTTGCAGGGTTAACATAATCTATTCGAATAGCCGCGTCCGCGGTAAAGGACTACTTGGTTGCCTATACAGTTCATAGACAAGTAAATGGATACTACTAAAAATCTCAAGATAAGCGTGAGTGCCGAGGATGGCTCTTCCGTAGGATGACGGAGGTGGATCCTCGGTGGTGTATTGAAGTGGTGAGTAGTGGACTCATGTGCGCAAAACCATTTCAAGTTGGTGTATCGTAGGATAGCTTAGCCAAGAGTCAAAGCTGGCTTGCTGCAATAATCCCACCAACCCTCCTTGATAATGTGCATGTATGTAGGATCTGATGTAAGTCTTGCTGAGTACCTTTGTACTCATGTTGCTTTAATTTACATTTTCAGAAGACGCTGCAACCCCTTTTGATGGATTCTTCGTAGACGTTGACATCGATGAGTAGACTGAGGCCCAGGTGGTGACCCTGAGCTTGTGAAGGACCACGTAGTATAGCCAGGCTTTCCAAGCCTCTTTTATTTAGTTGTCTGTACCCAGACAAGTTACTTCCGCTGTTGGCTTGTATGTCTGTATGACTTGAATGCTGGGTCGTGTGACCCGTACTTGTGTGTATGTTATGTATGGCTCTCTGAGCCTTAAATAAAGTACTTGTGTTGTAGAGTCATGTTGTGATGCCTTGTTGTATTTGCACATATCGAGCATATTGTGTGTATGATTGAAATGCTTGGTATGTGTGGGATCTGACTATCTAGTTGTTTATTCTTAGTAGCCTCTCTTACCGGGAAATGTCTCCTAGTGTCTCCACTGAGCCTTGGTGGCTTGCTACTGCTCCGGAACACTTAGGCTGGCCGGCATGTGTCCTTCTTCGTTCCTGTGTCTGTCCCTTCGGGGAAATGTCACGCGATGGATACCGGAGTCCTGTTAGCCCGCTACAGCCCGGTTTACCGGAGTCCTGCTAGCCCAGTGCTACAGCCCGGATTCACTTGCTGCTGACCGACACGTTCGATGTTGGGTCATGGATGCCTGTCCCTGTAAGTCTGTGCCACTTTGGGTTTACGCCTAGCCATGTCAGCCCGGGCTCTTTACCATATGGATGCTAGCGACACTATCATATACGTGTGCCAAAAGGCGCAAACGGTCCCGGGCAAAGGTGAGACTACACCCGTGGGAATACCGTGCGTGAGGCCGCAAAGTGATATGAGGTGTTACATGCTAGATCGATGTGGCATCGAGTCGGGGTCCTGACACGTGCCGACGGCGATCACATCGACCTTGGAACCATTCCCGATGCGCATCGTCACCTCGTCCTTCGCCAGTCTCCGCTTATTCCGCAGCTCCTGCTGTGAGTTACAAATGTGAGCAACAACACCGGTATCAAATACCCAGGAGTTACTACGAGTACTGGTAAGGTACACATCAATTGCATGTATATCAAATATACCTTTAGTGTTGTCGGCCTTCTTGTCCGCTAAGTATTTGGGGCAGTTCCGCTTCCAGTGACCCTTCCCTTTGCAATAAAAGCACTTAGTCTCAGGCTTGGGTCCATTCTTTGACTTCTTCCTGGCAACTGGCTTACCGGGCGCGGCAACATCTTTGTCGTCCTTCTTGAAGTTCTTCTTACCCTTGCCCTTTTTGAACTTGGTGGTTTTATTGACCATCAACACTTGATGTTCTTTCTTGATTTCTACCTCTGCTGACTTCAGCATTGAAAATACTTCAGGAATAGTTTTCACCATCCCCTGCATATTGTAATTCATCACAAAGCTCTTGTAGCTCGGTGGGAGCGACTGAAGGATTCTGTCAATGACCGCCTCGTTCGGGAGGTTAATGTCCAGCTGGGACAGGCGGTTATGCAACCCAGACATTTTGAGTATGTGCTCACTGACAGAACTGTTTTCCTCCATCTTACAACTATAGAACTTGTCGGAGACCTCATATCTCTCGACCCGGGCATGAGCTTGGAAAACCATTTTCAACTCCTTGAACATCTCATATGCTCCGTGTTGCTCACAACGCTTTTGGAGCCCCGGTTCTAAGCTGTAAAGCATGTTGCACTGAACGAGGGAGTAATCATCAGCACGTGACTGCCAAGCGTTCATAACGTCTTGGTTCTCTGGGATGGGTGCTTCACCTAGCGGTCCTTCTAGGACATATGCTTTCTTGGCAGCTATGAAGATGATCCTCAGGTTCCGGACCCAGTCCGTATAGTTGCTGCCATCATCTTTTAGCTTGGTTTTCTCTAGGAACGCATTGAAGTTCATGTTGACATGAGCGTTGGCCATTTGATCTACAAGAAACATTTTGCAAAGATTTTAGACTAAGTTCATGATAATTAAGTTCATCTAATCAAATTATTTAATGAACTCCCACTCAGATTTGACATCCCTCTAGTCATCTAAGTGTTACATGATCCGAGTCAACTAGGCCGTGTCCGATCATCACGTGAGATGGACTAGTCATCATCGGTGAACATCTCCATGTTGATCGTATCTTCCATACGACTCATGTTCGACCTTTCGGTCTCTGTGTTCCGAGGCCATGTCTGTACATGCTAGGCTCATCAAGTTAACCCTAAGTGTTTTTGCATGTGTAAAACTGTCTTACACCCGTTGTATGTGAACGTAAGAATCTATCACACCCGATCATCACGTGGTGCTTTGAAACGACGAACTTTAGCAACGATGCACAGTTATGGGGAACACTTTCTTGAAATTATTATAAGGCATCATCTTATTTACTACCGTCGTTCTAAGTAAACAAGATGCATAAACATAATAAACATCACATGCAATTATATAGTAGTGACATGATATGGCCAATATCATATAGCTCCTTTGATCTTCATCTTCGGGGCTCCATGATCATCTTCGTCACCGGCATGACACCATGATCTCCATCATCATGATCTCCATCATCGTGTCGCCATGAAGTTGCTCGCCAACTATTACTTCTACTACTATGGCTAACGGTTTAGCAATAAAGTGAAGTAATTACATGGCGTTAAATCATTGACACGCAGGTCATACAATAATTAAGACAACTCCTATGGATCCTGCCAGTTGTCATACTCATCGACATGCAAGTCGTGATTCCTATTACAAGAACATGATCTCATACATCACAATATATCATTCATCATTCATCACAACTTTTGGCCATATCACATCACATAGCAATTGCTGCAAAAACAAGTTAGACATCCTCTAATTGTTGTTGCATCTTTTACGTGGCTGCAATTGGGTTATAGCAAGAACGTTTCCTTACCTATGAATAACCACAACGTGATTTTGTCAACTTCTATTTACCCTTCATAAGGACCCTTTTCATCGAATCCGCTCCAACTAAAGTGGGAGAGACAGACACCCGTTAGCCACCTTATGCAACTAGTGCATGTCAGTCGGTGGAACCTGTCTCACGTAAGCGTACGTGTAAGGTCGGTCCGGGCCGCTTCATCCCACAATACCGCTGAAGCAAAATAAGACTAGTAGTGGCAAGCAAGTTGACAAGATCTACGCCCACAACATATTTGTGTTCTACTCGTGCAAAGAGAACTACACATAGACCTAGCTCATGATGCCACTGTTGGGGAATGTTGTGTAAAATAAAAAATTTCTACGTTCACCAAGATCAATCTATGAGTTCATCTAGCAACGAGAGAGAGAGAGATGCATCTACATACCCTTGTAGATTGCGTGCGGAAGCGTTCAAGAGAACGGGGTTGAGGGAGTCGTTCTTGTCGTGATCCAAATCACCGGAGATCCTAGCGCCGAACGGACGGCACCTCCGCCTCCAACACACGTACGGTCAGCGTGACGTCTCTTCCTTCTTGATCCAGCAAGGGGGGAAGGAGAGGTTGATGAATATCCAATAGCACGACGGCGTGGTGGTGGATGCAGCAGGACTCCGGCAGGGCTTCGCCAAGCAACTACGGGAGGAGGAGGTGTAGCAGGGAGGGGAGGGAGGCGCCAGGGTGTTGGGTGCGGCTGCCCTCCCACCCCCCTCTTTATATAGGGACCCCAGGGGGGCGCCGGCCCTAGAGATGGGATATCTAGGGGGGTGGCGGCCAAGGGGGGTGGAGTGCCCCCAAGGCAAGTGGAGGCGCCCCCTCCCCTAGGGTTCCCAACCCTAGGCGCAGAGGAGGGCCCAGGGGGGGCACACCAGCCCACTAGGGGCTGGTTCCCCTCCCACTTCAGCCCATGGGGCCCTCCGAGATAGGTGGCCCCACCCGGTGGACCCCCGGGACCCTTCCGGTGGTCCCGGTACAATACCGGTGGACCCCAAAACTTTCCCGATGGCCGAAACTCGACTTCCCCTATATAATTCTTTACCTCCGGACCATTCCGGAACTCCTCATGATGTCCGAGATCTCATCCGGGACTCCGAACAACTTTAGGTTTGCTGCATACTCATATTCATACAACCCTAGTGTCACCGAGCCTTAAGTGTGTAGACCCTATGGGTTCGGGAGACATGCAGACATGACCGAGACGGCTCTCCGGTCAATAACCAACAACGGGATTTGGATATCCATGTTGGCTCCCACATGCTCCTCGATGATCTCATCGGATGAACCACGATGTCGAGGATTTAAGCAACCCCGTATACAATTCCCTTTGTCAATCGGTACGTTACTTGCCCGAGATTCGATCGTCGGTATCCCAATACCTCGTTCAATCTCGTTACCGGCAAGTCACTTTACTCGTACCGTAATGCATGATCCCGTGACCAAACACTTGGTCACTTTGAGCTCATTATGATGATGCATTACCGAGTGGGCCCAGAGATACCTCTCCGTCATACGGAGTGACAAATCCCAGTCTCGATCCGTGTCAACCCAACAGACACTTTCAGACATACCTGTAGTGCACGTTTATAGTCACCCAGTTACGTTGTGACGTTTGGTACACCCAAAGCACTCCTACGGTATCCGAGAGTTACACGATCTCATGGTCTAAGGAAAAGATACTTGACAGTGGAAAAGCTCTAGCAAACGAACTACACGATCTTTGTGCTATGCTTAGGATTGGGTCTTGTCCATCACATCATTCTCCTAATGATGTGATCCCGTTATTAATGACATCCAATGTCCATAGTTAGGAAACCATGACTATCTGTTGATCAACGAGCTAGTCAACTAGAGGCTTACTAGGGACACGTTGTGGTCTAAGTATTCACACGTGTATTACGATTTCCGAATAATACAATTATAGCATGAATAAAAGACAATTATCATGAACAAGGAAATATAATAATAATCCTTTTATTATTGCCTCTAGGGCATATTTCCAACACTAGTAATAACAATGATATATAAATTGAACCTGCTGTTGGTCTTGATAACCCACAATCAAGAAACCAACGTTATGATAAGAGAGATTTTTTTGCTAGGAAGCATGGTAGAGAAAGAGAACCATGGGTTCAGAAACCCATGCCCTTCCCTCCTAAACCATCCAAGACAAAGTATGATGAGGACTTTGAGCATTTTGCTGAAATGATTAGACCTATTTTCTTACGCATGCGCTTAACTGATATGCTTAAAACAAACCCTTATTGCAAATATATAAAAGATATCATCACTAATAAGAGGAAAATACCTAAAGCTGAGATTTCCACCATGCTTGCCAACTATACCTTTAAGGGTGGAATACCTAAGAAACTTGGTGATCCCGGAGTACCCACTATACCTTGCTCTATTAAGAGAAATTATGTTAAAACTGCTTTATGTGATTTAGGAGCCGGTGTTAGTGTTATGCCTCTTTCCTTGTACTGTAGACTTGAATTAAGTAAGTTGACATCCACTGAGATATCCTTGCAAATGGCTGATAAATCAACTGCTATACCTGTCGGCATTTGTGAGGACGTGCCTGTTGTTGTTGTGAATGTTACTATTTTAACAGACTTCGTTATTCTTGATATTCCCGAGGATGATAGTATGTCTATTATCCTTGGTAGACCCTTTTTAAATACTGCAGGAGCTGTTATTGATTGCAACAAAGGCAATGCCACCTTTCATGTTAATGGAAATGAGCATACGGTACATTTTCCGAGGAAACAACCTCAAGTTCATAGCATAAATACTATTGAGAAAATTCCATCAATTATATTTGGAGGTTTTGAGTTTCCTCTCCCTACTGTCAAGAAAAAAGTATGATATTCTTATTATTGGGGATGTTCATATCCCCATGTAGGTAACTTAGTGTCACCTCGAAATTTCTCCGGTTCCGTGTTATTCAGAATGAGTTTGTTAACATGACTTGATCAACCTTGTTAGTGGATTAATTTTGATGATCATGAGATGGATGAAACTAGAAGGCACAACCTTCTGTACCTTCTTTTTACTTTCTGTTATTTAAAATAAATAAAGCAAAAATAGTATTATCTGTCTGTTTTCTGAATTATCCATGCAATAAAAAATATCCCGAAAATAAAAGTGCTCCAAATGCCCTGCAAATTTAGCATGATATTTTATGAATTATTTGAGGATTTTAGGCACTGAAAACACTGTAGGGGGGTTTGCCACCTGGCCACGAGAGTGGAGGGCGCGCCCACACCCCCTGGGCACGCCCCCCTGTCTCATGGCCCCTGGTGGACCCCCTCCACTTATGCCAGCACCCACACACTCCATCTTCTTCCCAAAAAAATCCCCATCCAGCTCAAGCACGAGTTCTAGCTCGTTTTGCTGCGATTTTTGATCTCCTTGCTCAAAGCTCCATTCACAAAACTGCTTTGGGAGATTGTTGCTTGGTATGTGACTCCTCCATTGGTCCAAATAGTTTTTGTTCTAGTGCTTTATTCATTGCAAATCCTCGCTGCCTTGGTGACCCTGTTCTTGAGCTTGCATGTTAAATTTATGAGGTCCCAAGTAATTTTAATGCATGATATAGGCTCTAGGTACTTGTAGGAGTAGTTGCTATCAATCTTGTTTAGTTTTATTCCTTTTATTTTGAAGTTACTAAAATTTCAGAAATATTGCAGAAAAGAAATATGTTCAAGAAAATATACCAAGGTGGTTCCTCAGTAAAGAAAGGACCTAGGCTTGCTATGCGTGAGCAAGACGATGAACCACCAAGGGAGGCGGAAGTGCGGTCTTGTGAATGGCCGTCAGAAGAATTTATGGTCAATGCAGGCATTAAGGATGAATTTGATACATATGTGCGTAATGCTGATCTTGAGGACTTCATGCAAGATAAGTGTCCTCAGTACTACTATCTAACTGATTCGTTTGTGAGAAGGTTTAAATTTTCATCTTCGCGTAATTCTCATAGTGTCCTTTTTGATATTTATGACAAATCATATACCATGGACCTGGAAGATTTTACTACTGCTTGCAAACTTCCGCAGTGGGGAAGTGCTAATGATCCCCACAAATCTGAATTTAGAGATTTCCTTGCTAGTATTACTGTGGGAGAGTCTAGGGATATTACAAAAGCTACCATAGGGAGCATTCATTTTCCTGCTATACATTATTTTGCTCTTTTCATTGGTAGATGCATTAACGGTAAAGATGAAGCATGTCATATGTGTGTCCCTGATCTTTGTGTCCTTAAGAGTGTCGTGTTAGTTTATAAAGATTATAACTTGGGGGCAATGGTTGCACGTAGGTTGCATAAAAATGGTAGAGATGGAGAATTATCTGGAGGAATTTATGCGACCCGTGTGGCAAATTATCTTGGTATAGCCCCACGAGAGGGGGATGTGATGTTGCCTCCTGCTTACTTAGATTACGACGCTATGGTCAAACATCACTTTCTTAAGAGGAATGAACAATTCCTACAGTATCGACTAAACTTTGACAGACATAGCTCTGTCCATGTTACTCTTCCCGCTCCTTTCCTTTTTGATTACCAGGCAAAAGGAAGATATGTTGTTATCAGGGAGGAAGCAGCTGAACACGAAGGGAGAGCGGAAGCGGCTCGCCAACATGCCGCAGCTCAAGATGCATTTGCTGCTGCATCTCAGTATGACCCCAGTTACAACTACGGATATCAGCCAGGCTATCCTTGGCATTAGATCAACTTAGGCCAAAAGCCTAAGCTTGGGGGAGTACGTATTTCTCACCGACTTTACATTCATGTTCACACACTATTCTAGTCATCGGTGCTCATACTTTTTCATTGTATTATCCATGCGAGTTTAATTTTCTTTTTCTAGTTTTCTTCTTGTGTGTTTGATAAACCTTAAGAAAAACCAAAAAATTAGTTAGTTTAATTTTCGTGCTTGTAGTAGAAATTAGAATGAAAACCCAAAAAGATTTCTCGTTCTTCTTTTATTTGTTGGGAGCTTTCCCGTGTAAATAGTTTTATCTTCTTTTCTTTCCTTTGGGGGATGAGAGTAGAAGACCATATTGAAAATGTTTAGTGGCTCTTATATGCATGATTGTTTATTTAAATTAGAGCCCATATTACCTTGTCTTCTCTCTTGAGCTGAATGCTTGCAGATTCCAGCTTAGTCCAATGCACGTGCACTATTATTATTATACACATCGTTCGGTCGTGCGAGTGAAAGACAATAATGATGATATATGATGGACTGATTGAGATGAGAGAAGCTGGTATGAACTCGACCTCTCTTATTTTTGTAAATATGATGAGTTCATCGTTCCTGATTCAGCTTATTATGAAATAAACATATTTGCAATGACATTTAGAGATTATAGTTGCTTGTGCCATGGTTGATTAGCTATGAGTTATAATGGTTTACCTTGCGTGCCAACATGCTATTAGAATGATTATGATGTGGTATGATGGGATGGTATCCTCCTTTGAATGAATTGAGTGACTCGACTTGGCACATGTTCACGCATGTAGTTGAAACAAATCAACATAGTCTTCATGATATTTATGTTCATGGTGGATTATATCCTACTCATGTTTGTACTCGGTGTGAATTAGTTTTAATGCATGTTTATGACTGTTGTCGCTCTCGCAGTTGGTCGCTTCCAAGTCTTTTGCTAGCCTTCACCTGTACTAAGCGGGAATACTTCTTGTGCATCCAAACTCCTTAAAACCCAAAGTTATTCCAATGAGTCCACCATACCTTCCTATATGCGGTATTTACCTGCCGTTCCAAGTAAATTTGTATGTGCCAAACTCCAAACCTTCAAATGAAATTCCGTTTTGTATACTCGAGCAGCTCATGTTTCCACTAGGGCTGCCTATATCTTCCATGCTAGGTGGGTTATTCTCAAGAGGAGTGGACTCCGCTCCTCATTCTCGAGAAAGGGCCGGTAACCGGGATGCCCAGTCCCATGATCCAAAAAGATCAAAGCAAATCAATATAATTAAACAAAACTCCCCCAGGGCTGTTGTTAGTTGGAGGCACTCGTTGTTTCGAGCAAGCCATGGATTGATGCTTGTTGGTGGTGGAGGAGTATAAACTTTTACCATTCTACGTGGGAATTGCCTATGATGCATGTAGTATGGAAGATACAACCATCTCATAGTTGTTGCGTTGATAGTGAAAGTATGCCGCTCAAAATGTTATTTAATCTCTATTTCAAAAATCAAGCTCCGGCACCTCTACAAATCCCTGCTTCCCTCTGCGAAGGGCCTATCTTTTTACTTTCATGTTGAGTCATCACCTTCTTATTAAAAAGCATCCGCTAGAGAGCACACTATCATTTGCATTCATTACTATTGGTTTATATTGGGTATGACTCGACTGAATCTCTTTTACCATGAATTACAATGTTTAGTCAGTCCTTGATCTTTAAAGGTGCTCTGCATTTATGTTTTGCAGTCTCAGAAAGGGCTAGCAAGATACCATTTTGCTATATCATGTTATGATTGTTTTGAGAAAGTGTTGTCATCCGAGTTTTATTATTATCGCTCGCTAGCTGATTATGCCATTGATATAAGTAATTGTGAGACCTAAGTGTTATTGTGAGTATGGTTAGTTCATAATACTTGTTGAAACTTGAATGCTGGCTTTACATGTTTACAACAACAAGAGCAAATAGAGTTTGTAAAAGTTTTTCTTTATCACTTTCAGTTTATCAACTGAATTGCTTGTGGACAAGCAAAGGTTTAAGCTTGGGGGAGTTGATACGTCTCCAACATATCTACTTTTCCAAACACTTTTGCCCTTGTTTTGGACTCTAACTTGCATGATTTGAATGGAACTAACCCGGACTAACGCTGTTTTCAGCAGAATTACCATGATGTTGTTTCATGTGTAGAAAACAAAAGTTCTCGGAATGACCTGAAAATCCTCGGAGACAAGTTTTAGAAAATATAAAAAATGCTCACAAAAGATGAAGACCAGGGGGGCCACACCCTGTCCACGAGGGTGGGGGCGCGCCTCCTGTCTCGTGGGCCCCCTGCAGCTCCGCCGACCTCAACTCCAACTCCATATATTCTGTCTCACGGAGAAAAATATCAGAGAGGAAGTTTCATCGTGTTTTATGATATGGAGCCGCCGCCAAGCCCTAATCTCTCTCGGGAGGGCTGATCTGGAGTCCGTTCGGGGCTCCAGAGAGGGGGATCCGTCGCCATCGTCATCATGAACCATCCTCCATCACCAATTTCATGATGCTCACCGCCGTGCGTGAGTAATTCCATCGTAGGCTTGCTGGATGGTGATGGGTTGGATGAGATTTATCATGTAATCAAGTTAGTTTTGTTAGGGTTTGATCCCTAGTATCCACTATGTTCTGAGATTGATGTTGCTATGACTTTGCTATGCTTAATGCTTGTCACTAGGGCCCGAGTGCCATGATTTCAGATCTAAACCTCATTATGTTTTCATGAATATATGTGTGTTCTTGCTCCTATCTTGCAAGTCTATAGTCACCTATTATGTGTTATGATCCGACAACCCCGAAGTGATAATAATCGAGATACTTCTCGGTGATGACCGTAGTTTGAGGAGTTCATGTATTCACCATGTGTTAATGCTTTGGTCATGTTCTCTATTAAAAGGAGGCCTTAATATCCCTTAGTTTTCGCTAGGACCCCGCTGCCACAGGAGGGTAGGACAAAAAATGCCATGCAAGTTCTTTTCCATAAGCATGTATGACTATATTCGGAATACATGCCTACATTACATTGATGAATTGGAGCTAGTTCTGTGTCACCCTATGTTATAGCTTTTACATGAGGAATCGCATCCGACATAATTATCCATCACTGATCCATTGCCTATGAGCTTTTCATATATTGTGCTCTGCTTATTTACTTTTCCGTTGCTATTGTTACAATCACTACAAAACCCAAAAATATTACTTTTGCTATCTTTACCTTTACCATTGTTACCATTACTATCATACTACTTTGCTACTAAATACCTTGCTGCAGATACTAAGTTATCCAGGTGTGGTTGAATTGACAACTCAACTGCTAATACTCAAGAATATTCTTTGGCTCCCCTTGTGTCGAATCAATAAATTTGGGTCGAATACTCTACCCTCGAAAGCTGTTGCGATCCCCTACACTTGTGGGTTATCAAAGGCCGTGGTAGAAGATGGAGAGGACCAAAGCTCTCCTGACAAGGTCAAGGTAACTCCACAATCAAATCCTCCTCTTTTCACTCCTTCTACTCCTAGTGACGAGTATCTTGATGCGGAGGATAGCTATGAGGATGATGATCTAGATGATCCTATGCTTGCTAAACTTAATAAGTTCATTTGATCCCTCAAAGGAAAGAATCTCACTATGTTTTGCATGCTTATGGAGATGGTGAGTAAGCACACCATCACCATTAAGGAACTCTAAACCCTCGTCACCGAGGAAAAGGAAAAAATGTGAAATCCTTGAGCGGAAAGTCCAATATGAGGAAGCACGAAATGATGAACTATGCTTAAAAATTGGTGCAAATATTGATGTTCATACTAATGGTCTTGCCTCCTTGAAAAAGGCTATTGACTCTTGCGAAGAGTTGATGAATGATAAAAGTAAGCTTGTGAAGTCTCATGCTTCTCTCTCTAAGGATTGTGAGCTTTTATCCGTGTCTCTCAAGACTAAGGAAGGAGAGCTCACCGTTCTTACAAAGAGTTTTGAGATGCTCAAACTTACTTATCTTGAAACTCTAGCCAAGGCTTACTCTTCCCCTATTACCAATGTTGATGCTTGTACTACTAACTCTAGTAGTGATCTAGCATCTATTCTTGAGGAAAATCGCTTTCTCAAGGCTCAAATCGAGAAAGGTCTCATGACATGTGCTCAAGGACAAAAGAACCTTGATGAGATATTGAGCCAACACAATGAGGTGTTTGCCAAAGAGGGACTTGGGTTTCACCCAAGCACAAGCAAGAAGAAGACGTCCTCTCAAAAGTGCACAACCCCTCTAAAGGAAACATTTGTACGAGAAGGGCACAAGGAGAAAGGTAAGGTTGTTAGTGGGAAGGCCACAAGGGGCATGCCCACTCTCAATAAGCCAAAAGAGTTCATGCCTCCATCCTATGTACTTCGTAAGAATAAGGATGGAGAAGTTTATGCAAAATTTGTTGGTCCTCGAAATGCATTCTGGTTCTATGCTATTTGGGTCCCTAAGACCCTTGTGACTAACTTGAGAAGTCCCATTGCAAAATGGGTGCCTCTAACGAAGTCTTCATTGTGTGTAGGTTGACTTCGCCGGTGGAGTGAAATGGGTGATTGATAGTGGATCTACAAATCATATGACCGGAGGTAGCAAATTGCTCTACGATTTCATGGAAGCTATTCAACCATTCATGAGCATTACGTTTGGTGGAGGTTCAAAAGGACAGGTACTCGGGTTGGGCAAGGTGGCTATCACAAATGACATGTCTCTTGCAAATGTCATGCTTGTCCAATCCCTTAAATACCATTTGCTTTCTGTTCGCCAATTGGCTTCTGTTGGTTATGATACACTCTTTGGACTAACGGATGTGAAAGTCTTTAAGAGAGATACTCTTGAAGTTGCCTTTATTGGAGAGTTGGGTGGCAACCTTTACACGGTTGATTTCTCGAAAGAGATCACATTCCATGCAACTTGTCTAATGGCCAAGGCCGATAAGGGGTGGCTATGGCATCGCCGGCTAGCCCATGTCGGCATGAGAAACCTTCAAGATCTCTTAAAGGGGGATCACATCCTTGGACTAACCAATGTTTCCTTTGAGAAAGACCGTGTGTGTAGTGCATGCATAGTCGGGAAGCAACATCAATCAAAGCACCCACCCAAGAACATTGTGTCCACTTCAAGGCCCCTGGAGCTCCTTGATGGGGATCTTTTTGGGCCTCCTTCATGGGATAGTCTTTGGTGGGAAAAAGTATGGTCTTGTCATTGTTGATGATTACTCAAGATATACATGGGTGTTTTTCCTCAAGTCCAAGGACGAGACAAAGATCACTTTCATTGATTTTGCCAAACAAACACAACGCAAGTTTGACAAAGAGATCTTGGCAATAAGAAGTGACAATGGCTCTGAGTTCAAGAACTATACCTTGGAAGAATTCCTTAGTGATGAAGAGATTGGGCATCAATATTCAGCTCCATACACTCCTCAGCAGAATGGTGTAGCCGAAAGGAAGAACCCTACACTTGTAGAGATGGCGAGGTCCATGTTGGATGAATACAAGTCACCATATAGTTTTTGGGCCGAAGCTGTCAACACTGCATGCCATGCATCAAACCGGCTCTTCCTCCACACTATATTGGAAAAGACTCCATATGAGCTCCTAACTGGGAACAAGCCAAATGTCAAGTACTTTCGTGTATTTGGGTGCAAATGTTTCATCCTCAACAAAAGATAACGGTTCAGAAAATTTCAATCCAAAACAATTCAGGGCATATTTGTTGGCTATGGATCAAACTCTCACGCCTATAGAGTCTACAACAAATCCAGTGGATGTGTTGTAGAAACTTGTGACGTGGTGTTTGATGAATTTAATGGCTCTAAGTGATGTAGGTGAAGAAGATTCTTCTCAAGACATTTTGACCATGGGTGTTGGTGCACTTCTTCCTATGGAACAAGAACCTCATGATGATGAAGAAGAAGATAGAAGCTTCACACATCATCAAACTACTTCAACACCCATACCATCACATGTTCCTATTGCTCAACCGATGCCCTTAGTCCAAGTAGAAGAAGATGATCAAGTTCCTCTTCATGATAATCTTCAAGAACAAGATCATCACCAAGGGCAAGAACAAGAAAGTCCAACCATTGATGATGAACCTCAACAAATGCAATATGAACAAGAAGATCTTCCTCCACACATTAATGATCCATATGTTGAGGACGTGGATGATGGACATGAAGTTGAACTGCGAGAAACTCTAACCTCCATCATGCCTCGCGTGGACGGTCGTGTTGATGTTGACAAAATTCTCACCAGCATATCAGAAGGTAGAGTCACTCATAAACATTTGACCAACTTTTGTTCTCACTTCTCTTTTGTGTCTAGTGTTGAGTCCCTCAAGGTACAAGATGCATTGATGGACAACGATTGGCTAGTTGCTATGCAAGAAGAGTTGAACAATTTTGAATGCAACCAAGTGTGGTCATTAGTCAAGAGGGCACCTAGCGAGCACAACGTCATTGGAACAAAATGGATTTTCAAGAACAAGCAAGATGAAAATGGTGTAATCATCCGCAACAAGGCAACGTTAGTGGCACAAGGGTACTCACAAGTTGAAGGTTTGGACTTTGGTGAGACCTTTGCTCCCGTTGCACGTCTTGAATCCATTCGCATCTTACTTGCTTATGCCGCTTTCAATGGTTTACATTACATCAAATGGATGTGAAGAGTGCTTTTCTTAACGGTCCTCTACAAGAAGAAGTATATGTGTCACAACCACCCGGGTTCGTTGATCCCATTCACAAAGCCTATGTGTATAAACTTCATAAGGCTTTGTATGGCCTCAAACAAGCACCTCGTGCTTGGTATGATCATTTGAAGAAGTTTTTACTCGATGATAGTTTTGTGAGAGGGGTGATCGATCCCACTCTTTTTACTAAGAGGGACAAGGGTGATTTGATCCTATGCCAAATCTATGTAGATGATATCATTTTTGGTTCTCCTAACATTCATTTGTGCAAGAAGTTTGCGCCTTCAATGGCCAAGAATTTTGAAATGTCACTCAATGTGGATTTGAAGTTCTTTCTTGGATTTCAAATTCAACAATTTCAAGAAGGAATTTTCTTATCTCAAGCAAAGTACCTCAAGGATATCCTAGAGAAGTTTGGCATGTCTGATGCTAGTCCATGCAAGACACCCATGCCAACCAAAATTGCTCTCACTGAAGACACAAATGGTACTCCTTTTGACCCGTCTATTTACTGCTCTATGATTGGTTCATTGCTTTATCTTTGTGCATCTAGACCAGACATCATGTGCATGTGTGCTAGATTTCAAGATTTCCCTGTGGAACGTCATCATAAGGCGGTTAAGCATATTCTTAGATACCTTGTTCACACCCCAAAGTTGGGTCTATGGTACCCCAAGGATGCTAAGTTTGATCTCATTGGGTATACGGATGCGTATTGGGCTGGAGACAAAGTGGATCGTAAGTCCACATCCGGTGCATGTCAGTTTCTTGGACGCTCCTTGGTAAGTTGGTCCTCGAAGAAACAAAACTGTATTGCCCTCTCTACCGTAGAAGCTGAATACATTGCAGCCGCCAGTTGTGCAACACAGTTACTATGGATGAGGCAAACTTTGAAGGATTACGGTATCACCTATAGACATGTGCCTCTTCTATGTGATAATGAAAGTGCCATCAATATTGCCGAGAACCCCAAAGATCATCTCCGCACCAAACACATTGATATTAGGTATCACTTCTTGAGAGATTATGTTGAAAAGGATGATATTCACATTGATCACATTGGTACAGATTTGCAACATGCAGATATTTTCACCAAACCTTTGGATGAAGCAAGGTTTTTTCGACTTAGGCGTGAACTTGGTATCTTGGAGCTTGACAATATTATGTGAAATCTAGTACCCATTCATGCATGAATTTAATGTCTTGTCATGATGTAGGCATATATTTAGGGGGAGGCATTCAATTCATGAATATTCTCACCCTACATAATGCATAAAGAGAACCAACACTCTCAAAGTTATCATGGTTCTCGAACTATGGTGCTTTAACATGATGGGGTCGTGACTATGTGCCCAAAGTCTACATCTTTGCGGCACTATGTTACATATGCTCAAACATGGTGACCTCGGTCATCGCTTGTACATTACGTGTGTGAACCTTTCGTTCTTATTTTGGTAGGGATGTTATTTCATCTTAGTATGGCCTTAGAATTACTCAGGGAGTCACCTTTATAAATTCTCTCAAAACTCCTTGGCGGAGTCTATATCAAATCACATTAATTGTCTCCTTCCCAATCTCCCTCTTGCCTGGATTTATTGTCCAGTGCCGGACATCCGGCCCCTCCGCCGGACATCCGGGCCCTGGAGCACTGCCGGACTTCCGGGCTTTAGGCAGACATCCGGGCCCTGATCCTATAGTTTTCGGTCCCTCACACGCCGGATATCCGGGCTCCTCCTTGGATGTCCGGCCTGTTGTCTCCCAGTTTCTTTGCTCTCTGACCTCCGCTTGCCGGATATCCGGGCTAGGCCCCGTATATCCGGTCCATCACCTGCGGCCACACATAACAGGGGAGGGACTCGGGCGTTGGGGGCATCTTTCCCCCATTTACTCCTGTTCCTCTTCCCCATGGCACCTCACAGCCGCCGCCGCTGGGCTGTCACTCCGGTGCTGCCCCGGCCCTCTTCTTCGAGCTCCGGCCCCGATCTCCTGCTCACGGCTTCTCCTCCTCCCGATCTACGATTCTATCAAATCCATTTCTTAGGTTGGGTTGTGAATCCCTCGGGAGGGACCGATGTATAGTGGGAGTGACTGTCGGAGTTCCTCATGGCACGGACCAAGAACTGCGGCCCCGATCGCCCCGAGCCCTCTTCCAGGGGTATGAATACTATCTCTCCTCCATTCCACTTCTATGGTGACCAAAAAGTCTTAGGGCATTACTCTCTCATGCATATCTGATGCCTTTCGCTCTCTTGAGTGTTGGTGTCTCTTGCCTAAGCCTAAACATTTGTCAATGAACTCGGCTACTCAATTTAAATCATGGACATGTCTTATTTTTTATCTACCACTAAACTTATTCTATGGTCATGCTCAAAATGGTCATCCCATTGTTTAAAGTTGTTTTATCCATGTTCATACTTATTGGTACCATCTCATCGGGATCTCTCATCCATTCCAGTTGTTCACCGGCAAGGCTCAACCAACTCCGATGAGCATGCTCGGCGTAAGAAGAAGAAGACCACCACCGCTAAGAAGAAGAAGCGGGCACCATCCACTAGTCCATCGGCCTCGGATCCAAATGATGCGGACTATGTTGGGGAGGAAGAGGAGGTCTGTGCACCAAGACACTCCGTTGGACAGTCTAAGCCTGGTACTAGGAGGGCACCGATGCCTCACGTCCGTGGTTCTGCAATGCCCGTTGTCCATGTCCGTCGCATCCCCATGGAGCTTCCTGACAGCGGGGATCGCGCTCCTCACAACTTCAAAACTGTAGGGGCAGCTCAATATCTTGCATTTCGTCGGGATGTCAATCAATATGAGATGGTGGTTGATGCGGAGGATCCTCGGTTCCGGACTTGTACGCAGCATGATCTTTATTCCAGTTTCGTCCGTGGGCGTGGACTTGCTCCTCACTCATACTTGGATCTCAACTTCCCACATGAGAATCCTGACATTGTTTCCTAACAATCCGGTCAAGATCATTGAGATATGACTCTCGGTCCCGCAATGACCTTCATGTGTGATTGGAATGAAGCTGCCATTCTACAGTTCTATGCCACCTGTTTCTTTGGTCCGAACAACACTCTCACTTGGATGACTGATAACACTACTCTGAGCATCACCTATGACAGGTTTGTTCAGATTTAGGGTCTCTCCGGTGTTGGCCATCGCATCGACAGTATGGATCCTGAGAGCAAGCCCAAAGCTATTGATGCTTGCTTGCCACTTATCAAACCTAACTCTCAGCTCACTAAAGAAGAACTTGCATGTCCACTCAATGAGGTATCTATCTTCCGTGCTCCTTACTTCATCCTCTATCAGTGTGTGCTTCGCACTCTCTATCCTAAGAAGGGAGATCGCTCACGGGCTTACAACTATTGCGTTGACTTGATGGTTCGTATGCATGACAAACCCACTGAGCCTCTGGACACAGCCCATTTCATTTGGCATGAGATCCGGCTTTGCAGTTTCATTCAGTCGCGCCAGTTTCCTCATGCTCCATTCATTCAGGCTCTGATTGATCACACTGCTCCCTTTGAGGTGTTCAAGACTGCTGTTCACTCTTGTTGGAAGCCTGCTCCTCATATGCGCGTGGTGGCTGCTGCTCAGCCTACTGCTCCTTCTCAGTCTAGGAGGTCTGCTGGTGGGACTCAGCCCACTGGTTCCTCTTTTCCATCTTCCTTGACGGCTCCCCGTGGTTGCTTAGCCATGTTCATCAGCAAGGCTCAATCTGCTATCATGAGGTCAATCACTTTTAACTGTCAGCAGAATCATGATGTTCAGAAGCGCCTCATCATCTCCAAGAATCAGCTCAAGCAGCGCCTCCATAACCGTGGGAGTCCCATGAGTGACGATGATCCTATTCCCGCGGCTCCGTCCACCTCTACTTTCGGTTTCCCCTCTCGTGACGAGTATCCTGAGTTCTTTGATGATCTTGATGACATCCGCCAGGAGTGACCGAGTGCGTTTCGTTGTGCGCCCCTTTTTACTAGTTGCTGTCGAAGGGGGAGAAGTAGTATCTTAGTTTGGTCGTACTTGATGTATTAGCTCTTTGTGTTAGCCCTACTATTATTCGAACTTGTTATGTTGCTACCTATTCGAACTTGTTATGTTGCTACCTATGTTATCGTATTATCTTGATCATGTGAGACTATGTTGATTACCTTGTGGGTATGGATTTTTCTTTTCTTAGTCCATGTGTTATGGTGGTTTCATATGTGCATGCCTCTCTCATATATATATATATATATATATATATATATATATATATATATATCTTCTGGAGATACATATGCATCCTAATATATTCATCGCATGCTCACAATGAGGGGGAGCCAAATACAAATAGAAACATCAACATACTTTGTATTCTTGCTCTCATATTTGTCAATACTAAGACTATTTATTACAACTGTGATACTACATGTGTGATTGTCATCAACAAACAAAAAGGGGGAGATTGAAAGAGCAATCATGCCCTTACATCATGTTTTGATGTTGATGACAATATACATGTAGGGGACTAACAATGGTTGTTAAGTAAATCTCAGGTGTTAGTCCCCGGTTTCGCCGTCGTGTGTGGATCAAGAGCATACGAAGTAATTTTACTCAAGGATGAAGTATCAAAATTGATTTCATATTTATTTCCTTGAGTATAGGATCCCGCACTATTAAGAGGGGATCGATAGGGATAGTTTAAGTCTTGCTCATTTCACAAACATCCGTCCCAATTAGGCTATTGTTCCATCTTTGTATTCTCTGGTATGGTTCTGTCTCTGGCCTGCCGGATGTCCGGGCTTGACCCCGGATGTCCGGGCTCACGGCGGATATCCGGGCCTTGCTATCCAGAATGCACTTATGCTGGTATCATTTGCCGGATGTCCGGCCCTCTATGCCGGATGTCCGGGCCCTCATGCTGCGCCAGATGTCCGGGCTCTATCCCAGATGTCCGGCCTCTGCTACCCATGGAACAACTGTGTTTCTATAACCCCTTAGTGAACGCGCCGGATGTCCGACCATCTGCCGGATGTCCGGGCCTTCCTGATATGCCGGATTTCCGAGCTTGGGCCCCGGATGTCCGGCCCCTCTGTTTTCTGCTCTGCTTCTGCTTTGTTCCTTGAGTGCCTTTGCCAATCCGGATGTCTGGCCCCTAGCCCGGATGTCCGGCCTGCCCGTTCACTTACACTACAACGACCACATTTGTGCTCACACTATATATATCCCTTCTCCCCCACGGGAGAGGGTGGACCACTTACTTTGAACAAACCCTAGAACACATTTCTTACTCTCTCTCACTCCTCCACACCAAATCTTAGATCCCCAAGGGATTTGAGAGCATTTGAGAGAAGTTGTCCAATCAAGTGATAGATCCACTCCTTCTCCTTCTTTGCACCGAAGGAATTCGTGATTTGAGCAAGTCTTGAGCTGCCCCCCATCGTTCTTGTTACTCTTGGAGGTTGGAGACTCCTAGGCGGTAGGAGTCTTTCGGAGAGGAATCGAACTTTGTGATTACCCTCGGAAATGTTTGTGAGGGTTTGGAGACCACCCCAAGGTCTACCACTAGTGGTTGAGAAACGCCTCCGTGGTGTTGTCTCAAAGGAAGAATAGGGTGAGCCTTCGTGGTGTTGGTGTGCCTTCGTGGTAACATCCATCTCTCCAACGGTGACTAGCTTCCCTCCAAGGAAGTGAACATCGACATACATCCTCCTCTCCCGAAGTTGTGGTTATTCCTAACCCTAACTCTCTACTTGTGGCTACTTGTCTCTTTGCACTTACTTACATCATATTGTGCCCGCTTACTTATGTGCTTGTGTTACTTGCTTAGTACTTAGTACTCACTTGCAATTGTTAGGCTAACCTTCATATTCCGCATTATTGCCTAAAATTGCTAAGTAATGATTAAAATTTGTAATTGTACCCATTCACCCCCCCCCTCTAGGTCCATCTCGATCCTTTCACGAACACAGTCCCGGAGACCTTTGAGGCTCCGGGATTAGGCAGGCAGCCCCCCTTGACTAGAGGGGGCGGTCCTGCTTCGCCGGCCACCTCTGTCCAACCGGAGGTGCAGGGCGGCTTGTCGACAACGCTAAAAAGTGCTTCCATTGTCGATGAACATCGCGCCCTTATGGGCGTGGTGATTGAAAAGATTCAGGCCCCTGAAAGTGGACTGAATGAATCCTGCATCAGCCTTATAAAAGGCTTGGAGGTATGTTTTGGAAGTTTTTAGGAGATTGTCATAGTATGGATAGTAGCCCCTGATACACTGTCCGGTGAAAGAGAGAGCCAGACAGGGGATCAAATTTTCTGTCCGCAGGAGACTTAGTTAATGACATATATCTCTTCCTTTATAAATAGGCGTCTGCAGCGACTACTGCCTCTCATACTGCAGAAGTATCCGGACTGAAGCAGAGTCTGGAGCGGGCTGAAGGAGAACTTTGCCGGGTGAAGAAGCAGTTGGAGGACAATCAAGGTATGTCGAAATCTTATTAGTTTTAGCACAAATAAGTAGGTGTGTCTAATGAAAGTATTTATATTGCACGCTCTAGGGACGAATGCCGAAATTGAGGCGCTTACTAAGGCTATGGCCTTAGCCTAAAAGAAGGCAGCCGCGGAGCAGGCTCTTCGCGAGAAGCACGAGGCCAGGGTCATTGAAGCTGAACGAGAGCTTCAGGAGGCCGTGAAGAAAAGCGAGACTTTGGAGCAGAGTCTATCATTGAAAGAATCCGAACTCGCCCAAGCTCTCCAAGCCGAAAATGATGCTCGGGAGGAAGCCCAAGGTGCTCTGAAGGACGTTCAGGAGGCGAGGAGGATTCCGACTAGTAAGGCTTTTACTTATTCAAAGCAATTTTTATGCAGAAACAGGAGAAATTCAAGGTGGCGAATTGACTTTTGATTTCTCCAGGGGCGTTTGCGGAGCTTCCACGCAGCATATCTGATGCTGCTCAATTCTATCGAGCCGAGGAGAAGAAGACTGCAGAAAAGCTCTTCTGGTCGCAGTATTTGGCGCCGAATTATCCGGTGCTATTTGTCGATCAGCTAAAGCAGTTGGTCGAACTGCACCAGGCGGCCGAACTAGCCATGAAGGACTTGATTGTCCGGCTACGGCCCGCCGAGCCAATTCCAAGCAGTTACTTTGGGCCCGTGAAGCGAATTGTGAGTGCTTGTCCTCGGCTTGACGTCATTAAGTGGTCGATCTTTATAGAAGGTGCGCGAATGGCATTTACCCATGCGAAAGTGCACTGGAGAAACCTGGATGCTGAAAAGCTGATGACCGAGGGACCGCCCGAGGGGAAGGAGCACCGCAAGCCCGAACTATATTACGATGGTGTCCTGAAAGGAGCCCGCCTTGTGGTGGAGCAATGTACCAAAGACATTGTATTTCCATGAAGACAATCACGCTGTCCTTTGTAAGGCGGAACGAAGTCACCTTTATTTATGTATTGCCTGTTATATGAAAGTGTTTCCTCCTGCACGGCCGTTTTATATATTAATCCTGAGAGTTGGCCAGTCGTTGACTTCTACCCCCACATAGGAAGTACGGGGGTGTTCGGGATAAACCTGAACACTCTTTATCCCATTCTTGGGTCCATAAAGGAGGTGTTCAACACAACGAACCACGCAATCAGACTATAGGGCTTTATCACTCTCATTTAGCCATAGGAATTCGAGTATGGTAGGCGCAGCCCCTGTTGTTCGAAAGACCGCATGAGGGGCTCTAACAGCACCTGACCGGAAGACCGATCGGTCGTACTCTGCATTTATTATGGCATTATGCGGAATAAATCTTTAAAGATCTTACAACCTCTCGAACAGCTGACCAGCTCTCGCCTTATCATGATAGTTAGTTTTCGGCTTTCTCTACTGAGGTGCTCGTCCGGAAGAACCGGGACACAATTGCAGTAGTTCTCCCAGCGCTACCTTAGCCGATATTGCGGAACGTAAGGTACCAAAACATGGGATCCGGGCAAACCGAACTAATGGCCCAAGACATGATTCAGAGCTGATGCATATAATGCTATAAGTTCAGGGTGCCGAGTGACCGAGAAGGTGGTCGGACTTTGTTGCTGTAGTGTGGGTACAATGAAGCCCCTTGGCGTTTTAAGGCATAACACGATATTCGGATGCCTTTATGACTAAAAATGTCAATGAGAAATGATAGCAGATAAGCGTCATATAACTTTACATGTTGTATTCGAGTAATACGTCTATGCGTATGGGTACTGTTCATGTTATAAAAATGAGGTATGACGGCGTGACCTGCTTAGACCGGGCGGGAGGGAGCTATGTGCAAATTCGAAGTATGTCCGGATTGTCTTCGGGGGGAACGTTCAAAGGTTCCCCCTTTGCATGTCCGAGCCGATTCCATGTCGCTGGTCCTATTATCCACAAAAGCGAACCTGCAAAGAAAATGCTGAGAGACATTTGTGTGCCAGGGAGCGGTTGAACTGCAGGGTGTGTCCCTTCCCAACTTATGCCGGGGTGTTTGATTGACGCCTGGTCGAGCCGAGCTATCCTGCCATGAAGTAGTCCGGACTCCTTTGTTGGTGTCCGGGAGGTTGGCTGCCGAATCGGGGTTCGGTAAAGAGGCGCAACTTGTTGCTTCAGTGGTTGTATGCTCTTCGGCACCGAGGTGGAGTTCGGCCTTGCCCGTAATTGTGACTATGTCACGTGGGCCTGGTATTTTAAGTTTGCCATAGGCATGGTGTGGTACCACATTGAATCGAGCCAACGTGTTTCGTCCCGGTAGTACGTAATAGTGACTGTATAGGGGGGTGGTGTCGAAGACTGACTCTTCGTAATGGTGATTATTTGGTGATCCGGAGACAACCTCTAGGGTGGTGTTTATCACGTTCACCGTGTTGGTTTGTGTAGAAGTTTTCTTTTGCCCTGTATTGCTTGATGGTCTGGGCTCCTTGTTGTCTTCATTGCTTTGAGACCCATTTATTGTTATTAGCGTGTGACCGGCCGGCTTGTTTGAAGACTCGGCATTCTTTATTGGTATGATTGGCTGCCATTCCTGGGGTACCATGAATTTGCCATGGGCGGTCAAGTACGCGGTCCAGGCCGGATGGGCCCGAATTGCTTTTTTGAAGTGGCTTTTTTCGCTGACCGGACTGGGAGCCACGGAATCCGGCATTGACTGTCGTGTCTCGGGCGTCATCATTGTTCTTGTGACGCTTATTTTTGTTGCGTCGCGGTTTATGGATGTTGTCTCTGGCCTCTGATGTGCCAGGGGTGTTTGCTGTGTTGCTGCTGCGAGCCAGCCAGCGATCTTCGCCCGCACAAAAGTGGGTAATGAGTGTCGTTAGGGCCACCATGGACTTCGGTTTCTCTTGGCCGAGGTATCGGGCAAGCCACTCGTCTCGGATATTATGTTTGAAGGCTGCTATGGCTTCAGTATCCGGACAGTTGGCAATTTGGTTCTTTTTGGTTAGGAACCGAGTCCAGAATTTCCTGGCTGACTCTCTGGGCTATTGGGTAATGTGACCTAAGTCATCAGCATCCGGTGGTTGCACGTAGGTGCCTTGGAAGTTGTTGAGGAATGCGTCCTCCAGGTTTTCCCAACTGCCAATGGAGTTTGCCGGCAGGCTATTCAGCCAGTGTTGGGCTGATCCTTTGAGTTTAAGGGGAAGATACCTAATGGCATGTAGATCATCACCGTGGGCCATGTAAATGTGGAGAAGGAAACCTTCGATCCATACCGCGGGGGTCTGTTGTGCCATCGTATGATTCGATGTTTGCGGGTTTAAATCCTTCTAGGAATTCGTGATCTATTACTTCATCAGTGAAGCAGAGGGGGTGTGCGGCGCCTCTGTGCCGGGCTATGTCGCTACGCAGTGCGACTAAGTCTGGCCGATTATGTTCGGCCCCGTCGGACTTGTTGTTAGTGTATCCAGCATGACGGTCATCGTCAAGTGTTGGGGCGCGCCCCCGTGATCCATAGATCGATCTTGGCTGTCCTGCTTTGTTTTCCAATATATCTCACAGGTCTTGCGTATTGCCCCGGACCGTAGTGAATTGGCGTGGGGGTGCGGGCTGGTATTCAGGCTGATACGCCGTTTTGTCTCGGACACGAGGTGGCCGGTCAGCCTCATCCTATGCTGGTAGTGTAGGCTCTACGGCCTCCTCCTCGAGTTGAGGTAGCAACTTGTGCTTTGGGTAACCATTGGTGGGGCGCTCGAGTCCGTATTCCTCGGCCCAGGACCTCGATCCCTCTGTCTGTGTGCAGATCGTTATCAGCTTGGAGCTGCTGCTGCTTCTTTTTCAGGCTTCTTGCAGTGGCTATAAGCCGGCGATTGAAGCGCTCCTGCTCTATGGGATCCTTGGGCACGCCGAATTCATCATCGCCGAGGCTCACCTCATCTCCGGAGGGAGGTATATAGTTGTCATCCTCCAAGTATGCGTCTGTCGCCTGTTCATCTGGGGTAACCTGCCCGTATTCCTGTTCGGCCTGCTCGAAGGTAGGCTGATCGGGATTGTATTCCTCTTCGGCACCATCCGGATTGTTTTCATCTCCTGTGCTGGTATTGCTGTGGCGGGGCTTAGAGCGGCGCCGATGATGCCCCTGCTTTGATTGCTTCTGTAAGGGGTTATCCTCTGTTGCCTCATCGCCATTGTCTTCTTTGGGAGTATCCATCATATATATAGATCGTACGAGGAGGTGGCTGTCTAGCGCCATGTGGGTGGTGGTTCCTGTTCTTCTCCTACATCGTCGTCCATACCATCGATGTCTTCGGAGTCGAAGTCAAGCACGTCAGTCAAATCATCGATAGTGGCTATTAAGTGGGTGGTGGGTGGGTAACGAATTTCTTCGTCGCCTGCTTCCCACTCGAGCCGGACATAGTTCGACCAAGAATCTCCTGACAAAGAGAGAGACCTTAATGAATTTAGCACATCGCCAAAGGGCGAGTGCTGAAAGATATCCACGGCGGTGAACTCCATTATCGGAGCCCAATTGGATTCGATGGACCCGGATGCGCGCGGTCTGGAACCTACAGCCGGACACAAGTCCGGGGGTCCGGCGACACAGATTTCCTTAGAGGCGGAGTCTGTGTTCGTCTCTAACGCCGATGAGTATGCGGCCTCCAGGGTGGGGTCCATCCACCCGTCCTCGGACGACGCAATCTGCCCCGGATTTAGGTCCGGAGCTGCTGCAGGTGCGATATCCTGAATACTGTCTGACAACAGATCTAAGTCGTGCTCGTCGTGACCGTTCGGCGCTCCAGGCGTATGCCCGAATCTGTCGAAGATCAAGTCTCCGCGGATATCATCCGTGTAATTCAAGTTTACGAACCTGACCTGATGGCCAGGGGTGTAGCTGTCGATCTGCTCCAGATGGCCAAGCGAATTGGCCCGCAGTGCGAAGCCGCCGAACACGAAGATCTATCCGGGGAGAAAAGTCTCACCCTGGACTGCGTTGTTGTTGAAGATTGAAGGAGCCATCGAGCCTTACGGCGACGACACAGAGGAACTCTCAATGAAAGCACCAATGTCGGTGTCAAAACTGGCGGATCTCGGGTAGGGGGTCCCGAACTGTGCATCTAAGGCTAATGGTAACAGGAGACTGGGGACACGATGTTTACCCAGGTTCGGGCCCTCTGGATGGAGGTAATACCATACTTCCTGCTTGATTGATCTTGATGATATGAGTATTACAAGAGTTGATCTACCACGAGATCGTAGGGGCTAAACCCTAAGAGCTAGCCTGTGATTATGATTGTTCTTATGCTACGGACTAAACCCTCCGGTTTATATAGACACCGAAGAGGGCTAGGGTTACACAGAGTCGGTTACAGAGGAGGAGATCTTCATTATTCGAATCGCCAAGCTTGCCTCCCACACAAAAGAGAGTCCCACCCGGACACGGGACGAAGTCTTCAATCTTGTATCTTCATAGTCCAACAGTCCGGCCAAAGTATATAGTCCAGCTGTCCAGATACCCCCTAATCCAGGAATCCCTCAATAGGTGTCCGATGATCCTGGCTTCCTAAATGAGCAGCGGGTGCTGTATCAGACCATCCGTAAGGGCCCGCGAGGCCCTCTCCGTCGTCCTTCGAGTTGTTGCGCTCGCCGTGGCGCTGAGCATTGTTAACATGGTCAATGAACATGAGGATTCAGGAGATGACTTTATTTTGATTGGATGACAGTAGGGGCCCAGTAGGGCCATTGCCGTATGTACACAATTGCCTCTTTATTATGTACAACTATATTTTTTGCTTCCTCCTAGTTTCCTGACATCACGGTCCCACACCATTGTCAACGTATGTAGTCAATATAAACGAGAGAATTGCACAAGGTGCGGCCGACAGCTGGGACCAAGGAGCTCGAGCAGTATTTGTGTTTTTGAGGTGTGAGCACTGCAAAGTTTTTCTTGGCGATGTTTTCGTTGTTGTTGAGAGGAGAGCAGGGTATTAACTGGGCGAGCTGTGGCCCGTCTAGCCCAGGCTAGATATCCAGCTCAGATATTAATTTTTTCAAGATGAAAATGGCTAGCCCAGCTATACGTCCTTTTGAGGAATACCCAGGCAAGGTCAACTTGTTATTCTCCGCCCCGCTGGGCTGCAAATTTTATGCATTAGGCTTAACAGGAAAATGGGCTTTAAAAAATAATAAATGAGATGTAATTATAAAAACTGGGCAGTAACTATAAAAAATGCACCAAACACGAAATTAGTTTATAAAATATTATTTATGGGTTTTGAAAATCTTAATTTTTAATTGTTGCGCGCGCAATGTTTCGTTGGATTTTTACGTAATACAAATTATATTTATTCTGACTGGAAATTTCAGGATAAAAATATTTCGGATCCCATCAAAATGTGGGAAATTTTTATTGAATTCTGTCTTGAACGGTTGGTTGAAATTATTAATCGTTGTCCTAGCGAGAAAATGGGCCGTACTTTTAACAAACTGTAAATGGGATGTAGTAAATTCCATTAGAATTCAAAAATGGGTTGTACATTCTTACAAATCGCAAATGGGCTATAAGTTCTCTGCCACACACTTGTGGGACTACTAAGTTGACGCGTCTCCTAAAAAAAGGTTGACGCGTATGCAAGGTTTTGTCAACTTATTATAGTCAACACACGGTTCTAGCAGCAGTGGCCGTTGGATGTCTATCCAACGGATGTCGTGCTTCTTCTTCAATCTCGGATATACTAGTTTCGGCCGCCCAAAAAATGATTCCTCCCCCTGACATCTAGGGCGCACCGTTTCGGAGGCTAACCTGTGGGCCTACTAAGTTGACGTGTACCAAGGGCTTTGTCAACTTAGTCAATATAAATGATTCTAGCTGCAGTGACCGTACGATGTCCATCCAACGGCCGTAGTGCTTCTTCAACCTCTGGTCTTCTTGCTCCAGCCGCCCAAAGCACCGCCGGTCGTGCCGCGTGCTCTTGCCTCCCGTGGCCGACTGTGATGCCGCGGAGGCCCCACCGCCCCCTACTACTCCCACCGCTGTCTCAGGGCATCCCTTTACTCACCCACACCCCCTGTTATTCTGCGGTGACAGCAGCCTCACGCTGCAGCCGAACCAGTGAACCCCCGTACTCCTCTTCGCTTGGGCATTCACTGCCGCATCTTCCCCGACTCCGCGTCTTCCCCTTCCTAGGCCTCGCCGTCGTCCACCGCCTTGGTGCTCTCAGCGCGGCGTGGTCAATGTGGTCAACGACCGACTTCCATCGGAAGAGTACTGTACGTGGAGAGGCTGACAGCTGGGTCCACGGCCACAACCTAGTTTTTTTGTGATTTGCCAAGTCACTTTGTCAGGCCTGTTGGGCTGCAAATCTTTCAAGATGAGGAGAGCTTCATTCGGCTGGCCGAGAAAATGGCCTATCAGTAATGAGAAATGGGTTGTACATTTTTAAAACACATCAAACCGGCAATTAGTTTCAAATTTATTTTTTTTCATTTTAAGATTTTAAATTGCATTGATTTTTATGCGTGGACAATTTGTTGGATTTTATATTGATATACATTTATTTTTAAAATCAGTTTGAATGTGACTCGAAATTTCGGGATTAAAAACAGTTCGGACCGCACCGAAATATGCAAAATTTCGTATAATTTTTTAACCGTGGCCACAATATGGGTTGTAATGCTAACAAAAAGAATATGGGCTCCAAAAAAAACCTTAAGAATTAGCAAATGGGCTATAAATTATTAGATGGCAGATGGGTTGTATGATGTTTTCCACAGATTTGAGGCTTTCCTAAAAAAAGGTTGACGCACAAGCAGTGGCTGTTGGATTTCCATCCAACGGCCGTCGTGCTTCTTCAATCTCTGCTCTTCCTGCTTCAGCCGCACAAACAAGCGCCGGTGGGACTGCCTGCTCCATCCTCCCTGCGGCCGACTGTGCTGCCGCGCAGGCCTCACCGTCCCACCGTACTCCCATCGCTGGCCTAGCCATCCCTCTACTCACCCACGCCTGTTGTTATTCTCCGGCGACGGCAGACGAACCAGTAAACCCTCGTACAGTCATACTCCCTTCCGCGTGGGAAACTGATAACCCGCAAGTATACGGCGCTTTACCTAGAACAAGTATGAAACTAGAAGTACTTTGTAGGTGTTGTTTGATAGGTTTGCAAGATAATAAAGAACACGTAAATATAAACTAGGGGCTGTTTAGATAAAGAAGCAATAAAGTAAATATAGCGAGTGTGGAAAAGTGGTGGTAGGAGTTGTGGAATTGTCCCTAAGAAATTGACTATGTTACTAGACCGGTAATCACTATTGCAATTCTATTTGAGGGAGAGGCATAGGCTAACATACTTTCTCTTCTTGGATCATATGCACTTATGATTGGAACTCTAGCAAGCATCCGCAACTACTAAAGATTCATTAAGGTAAAACCCAACCATAGCATTAAAGTATCAAGTCCCCTTTATCCCATACGCAAACAACCTACTTACTCGGGTCTGTGCTTCTGTCACTCACGCCACCCACCATAAGCAAATCATGAACATATTGCAAACCCTACAACGGGGATCCCTCATGCTTGCGCGACACGGAGGGCACCATAGGACAACACCAATAATAAAACATGCAACTCAAACCAATCATAGCAATTCATCAATCACCGATAGGACAACGAAAACCTACTCAAACATCATAGGATGGCAACACATCATTGGATAATAATATGAAGCATAAAGCACCATGTTCAAGTAGAGGGTACATCAGGATGCGGGAGAGTGGACCGCTGGATATAGATGGGGGAAGGTGATGGAGATGTTGGTGAAGATGACGGCGGTATTGGTGAAGATCGCGATGATGATGATGGCCCCCGGCAGCGCTCCGGCGCCATCGGAAGCAAGGGGGAGAGAGGCCCCCTTCTTCTTCTTCTTCCTTGACCTTCTCCCTAGATGGGAGAAGGGTTTCCCCTCTGGTCCTTGGCTCCCATGGCGTGGAAGGGGCGAGAGCCCCTCCGAGATTGGATCTATCTTTCTGTTTCTACGTTCTCAGATTCTACCCCTTCACCGTTTCTTTAAAATCCGGAGATCCGTAACTCCGATTGGGGTGAATCTTTCGCCCAGATTTTTCTCATAAAATTAGCTTTCTTGTGGCAAAAGAAGGGCATCAACAGCCTTACGGGTGGCCCACAAGAGTGCCAGGCACGCCCAGGGGGTGTGGGTGCGCCCCCTGTCTCGTGGCCACCTCGGACACCGTTTCGCGTTGATTCTTCCTCCGGAAAATCCCAAATATTCCAAAATAATTCTCCGTCCGTTTTTATCCCGTTTGGACTCAGTTTGATATTGGTTTTTTGTGAAGCATAAAACATGCAACAAACAGGAACTGGCACTGGGCACTGGATCAATATGTTAGTCCCAAAAATAGTATAAAAAGTTGCCAAAAGTATATGAAAGTTGAAGAATATTGGCATGGAACAATCAAAAATTATAGATACGACGGAGACGTATTAGAAACAACTGCCGAGTCTTCCCTGCCTCCGTCTCGTTCCCTTCCTAGGCCTCGTCGTCATCCACCGCCCTGGTGCTCTCGGCGCGGCCTGGTCAACGTGGTCAACGACCGACATGCATCTGAAGTGGAATGTACGTGGAGAGGCTGGCAGCTGGGTCCACGGCCGCAGCAAGGAAGTGCCTCCTTATTACGCGCAAAATAATTTTTCCTCCACCTGACAGCAGGGACCCACCGGACGGGCCACCATATTTCGCGAAAAAAATGTTTCCCCCTAACTGCTGGGACCCACCAGCTACATCTTCTTACGTAAGGAAATGCGTCTGGGCAAAAAAAATGATTCGCCCCCCTGACTGCTGGGACCCACCAGCTACATCTTCACATGCAAGGAAGTGCCTGACAGTCGGGACCCACCTGGTCGAAGCATACGTAGCATTGTCATTCTGGTCGCGAACGTGTACATACATATATACTGGTCAATGTAGAGGCGCGCACGTGTCGTAGTAGAGGCGCGCACGTAGCATGTACACGTATGTACATCAACCAGTGTGCAAGAAATAAAATACGGCCACGTACGTACATACGGGCGGGGTCTCGAATGCCTACTCGCGCATATATACGTACGGCCAGGGCTCGTGTACATGGCCGGGTCGGAATGGAGAAACATCATCGTCGTCGTGTTCATGGGGAGGCAACAGAATGCGTCATGTTCATGGGGAGGCAACGGAATGCGTCGTGTTCATCAGGAGGCAACGGAATGCGTCGTGTTCATCGAGAGGCAACGGAACGCGTGGGAGCCAACCGGCTTGGACGGAACAGGCGATGGAAACGAGGCCTGGTGTACCGCAGAACGGAGGAAACGGCCTTGTGTTCGACCGGCCACGTTCGAAACGGGATCCTGTTAATCGGGAGGGGTCTGGCGTACCGCAAAACGGAGGAAATGGACCTCCTACGGTCGAAACGGGGGTCCTGTTGATCTGGAGGGGTGTGGCGTACCGCAAAACGGACGAAATGGACTTGTGTTTGAGCGCTACGGTCGAAACGGGGGTCCTGTTCATCGGGAGGGGTGTGGCGTACCGCAAAACAGGACTCCACGAGATACTGTTCATCTCCACCGTCGACCTCCTCCAGCCTCCACGGGCTACTGTTCATCCACCATTGACCTCCTCCAGCCTCCACATGCGACTGTTCATCCAGCCTCCACCGTGCGCTACTCCACCGGCTACTGTTCAACCACCCCTCTCCACGGGCTCCTGTTCAACCACCCCTCCACGGGCTACTGTTCATCCACCCCTCCACCGTCTACTGTTCATCCAGCCCTCCATGGGGTCGTCATGTTCATCCAGCCCTCCACGGGGTCCTGTTCATCCAGCCCCAACCGGCTCGATCGATCGGGGTCTTGTTCATC
>NC_041385.1:597969429-597970073 GCF_002162155.2 Triticum dicoccoides
ACTGTTCATCCAACCCCCCCCCTTGCAATGCTCACTATTCATCCAGAGGCAGCATCGATCGACTTCAGTTAGCAGCAGTAGCAAAGGAATCGCTCGATCGCTCGGGTTCAGTAACGCGTAGCCTGCAGTGCAATCGCTCGGGTTCAGTTAGGTGACGCCTCGCTCGGGTTCAGTTAGAGCCCAACGCCTTGCACACACGCGCATACGTGTACGAGAGAAACACGCATCGCTCAGCCCCCGACCACTCACCATAACCGGGAACTCGCCGAAATTTTCCTCGCCCTCGCTTATACCATGGTTTTTTCCGTCATGGACGGCCCAAAGAATGTCATGCAGCTGCGTCTCCGGCCCGCCCAGGACGAAAAGCCCATTTTATGTCATGATTTTTTGTCATAGAAGTAGGAGCCCACCACATCTATGATGATACCGGGTTTTGTCACAATTATCGTCATAGAAGTGTCATAAGTATGACAGAAAAAATTTCGTTCGGCCCAAAATGTCACGGATGTGTCTTTTTTTGTAGTGGATACCACTTGTAGGATCGAAAGTATGTCTAGAGGGGGGGGGTGATCCAGCCCCAACCGGCTCGATCGATCGGGGTCCTGTTCATCCAGAGGCAACGCCACGGGATCCTGTTCATCCAC